>NW_026992787.1:0-31531 GCF_028769735.1 Zonotrichia leucophrys gambelii
TTTGTCCCGAATATCTCAAATTTACCCCCAAAAATCGCAAAAAATCTGAGATTTATGGAAAATATCCTGAATTTACCCCAGATTTATCCAAAATATCCCAAAATTATCCCGAAATATTCGGAGTTTGTCCCGAATATCTCAAATTTATCCCCAAAAAATCCGAGATTTATGGAAAATATCCCGAATTTACCCCAGATTTAACCCAAATATCCCAAAATTATCCCGAAATATTCTGAATTTATCCCCAAAAAAATCGCAAAAAATCCGAGATTTATGGAAAATATCCCGAATTTACCCCAGATTTAACCCAAATATCCCAAAATATTCGGAGTTTATCTCAAATTCACCCCCAAAAATCGCAAAAAATCCGAGATTTATGGAAAATATCCCAAATTTACCCCAGATTTAACCCAAATATCCCAAAATTATCCCAAAATATTCCGAGTTTGTCCCGAATATCTCAAATTTATCCGCAAAAAATCCGAGATTTATGGAAAATATCCCGAATTTATCCAAAATAGCCCAAAATTATCCCGAAATATTCGGAGTTTATCTCAAATTTATCCCCAAAAAATCCCCAAATCCACCGGAATTCTCCAAAGTTGCCCCAAAATTCCCAAGCAACTCCTCAAACACACAAAAAAAAATTTTTTAAAAAATAAAAAAATTCCCAAAATTCTGCAAAAACTTCTCCCAAAATCCCCCAAAACCACAAAAAAAAACCCTTAAAAATTCCCCCCCAAAAAAGCAAAGAAAACCCCCCAAAAGAATTCTCCAAAATATCCCCAGAATTCCCAAAAAATTTTAAAAAAAATCCCAAAATCCCCCAAAATAAAATCCCAAAAAATCCCCAAAAATTCCCAACATTCCCTGAAACTCCCCCCAAAAAAATCCCCCAAAAATTCCTAAAAAAAAAAAAAACCCAAAAATTTCCCCCCAAAATTCCTCAAAAGGCCAAAAACCAAATTCCCAAAGTTCCCAAAAATTCCCAAAAAATCCAAAAAAAATTCCCAAAAATTCCCCAAAAACCCCCAAAAAATTCCCAAAAAATCCCCAAAAAACACAAAAAAATTCCCAAAAAATCCCCAAAAAACCCAAAAAAATTCCCAAAAAATCCCCGAAACCTCTCGGGAATTCCCGGTTTTCTCCTCCCGGTCCCTCCCGGTTCCATTCCGGTTATTCCCGTTCGGTTCCCGTTATCCCCGATCAATTCCCGCTTTCGCTCCCGCTCCGTTTCCGTTCATTCCCGTTAAACCCGCTCCATTCCCCGGTTCCGTTCCCGGTTCCATTCCCCGGTTCCGTCCCCGTTAATTCCGCTCCGTTCCCGGGCCCGTTATCCCCGTTCCACTCCCGTTATCCCCGTTCCATTCCCGTTATCCCCGTTCCATTCCCGTTAACCCCGTTCCATCCCCGTTAACCCCGTTCCGTTCCCGCTCCACTCCCGTTAACCCCGTTCCGTCCCCGTTAACCCCCGCTTCCCTCCCCGCTTCCCGTTCCCGGTACTCACGGTTCGAACCTGCCTCCTCAGCAGGTAAAGCACGAAACTCCAGAGTTTAGCAGCGAAGGCCACGAAGGAGCGGAGGCCGAGCAGGCACTGGCTCCGCATCATCCCGGTACCGGCCCCGGTCCCGGCGCCGGGCGCGGCTCGGCCCAGCTCCGCCAGCTTCGCCGCGGCCCCGACGCCGCCGCCGCCGCCTCCGCCTCGCGCGGCCCCTCCCGGAGCTCGGGAGGCGCTGCCGGGGCCGGGCCCGGGCGGGTTCGGGGGCTCCGCGCCCTCACCGGGGCTCGGCCGGGGCCGCCGCCAGCGCCGCCATCGCCCGGGGGCACTTCCGGCAGCAGCGCTTCCGGGGCACGCACGGGGGGCGGGGCTACGCACGGGGGGGCGTGGTCAAACGTCTATAGCTCTCAATGGGGAAGGCGTGGCTTAAACAGAAAGGCGGTGCTTGTGGGAATGAGAGTTAATTGAAGGGGCGTGACTTGTGGGCGGGGTTATGTAAATTAGCGGCGCGGTCAATGTTGCTATGGTGATTACACAGTGATTGACTGCATGTAAATAACGGGGCGTGGTTTCCGCCGTTGGGATCGTTGTAGACTGAAATGATTGGCAGGCTGCATGTAAATGAAGAGGCGTGGCTTCTGCCGTTGGGATCGTTGTAGCCTGAAATGATTGGCAGGCTGCATGTAAATGAAGGGGCGTGGTTTCTTACTCTGGGATCCTTTCAGGGCAAAATGATTGACAACAACTTTATGTAAATTAGGGGCGTTGTTTCTGCCGTTGGAATCGATTCAGGCTGACATGATTGGCAGCTGTATGCAAATTAGAGGCGTGGTTTTACCATCGGAATTATTGCAGGGTAAAATGCTTGATAACTTTATGCAAATTAGGGGCGTGGTCTCTGCTATCAAAATGAATGCACGTGGAGAAATTGACAACTCGCTTATGTAAATTAGGGGGCGTGGTTTACACAATTCGGAAATTATTAAATTATTGTTTAAGTAACCTTATGTAAATTAGGAGGCGTGGCCTGCCAAGGGGCATAGCCAACTCCTCCCTTTATGCAAATTTATGTAAAAGAATGGGAGGGACATTGTGTGTGACTGACATTTCACTTATGCAAAATAAGGGGTGTGGTCCCCACAAACATTGTTTAAAATATATTTAAATGAGGGGCGTGGCCTCATATTTAAGCCCCTCCCTAAAATTCGGGATTTTCATTCCTAAAATTGGGAACATCGTTTTCCCAATATTTGGGATTTTCATCCTCTAAAAATAGGAAATTTTTCCTCTAAAATTTTGGATTTTCGCCTCAAAAATTGAGATTTTTTTTATTTTTCCCCCTAAAACTGGGAATTTTTTTTCCCCCAAAATGTGGGATTTTGACCCCTAAAACTGTGATTTTTCCCATTAAAATTTGGGAGATTTTCACCTCTAAAAATTGAGATCTTTTTCCCAAAAAACTGAGATTTTTCCCCCCTAAAATTGAGATTTTTTTCCCAAAAAATTGAAATTTTTTTCCCAAAAAACTGAGATTTTTCCCCCTTAAATTGAGATTTTTTTTCCCAAAAAATTGAGATTTTTCCCCTCTAAAATTGAGAATTTTTTCCCAAAAAATTAAGATTTTTCCCCCCTAAAATTGAGATTTTTTTCCCAAAAAATTGAGATTTTTCCCCCCTAAAATTGAGATTTTTCCCCCCTAAAATTGAGATCTTTTTCCCAAAAAACTGAGATTTTTCCCGCCTAAAATTCAGATTTTTTAACCAAAAAATTGAAATTTTTCCCCCCTAAAATTGAGATTTTTTCCCCAAAAAACCGAGGATTTTTCCCCCTAAAATTCAGATTTTTTTCCCAAAAAATTAAGATTTTTCCCCCAAAAAATGAGATTTTTTCTCCCAAAAAATGAGATTTTTTCTCCCAAAAAATGAGATTTTTTCTCCCAAAAAATGAGATTTTTTCCCCAAAAAATGAGATTTTTTTCCCAAACCTTTGGGATCTTCCCCCAAATCAGCAGGGCAGGGTGGGGGAGGGGCAGCTCCTTTATTGGGGTCCCATTTTTGGGGATTTTCCCCCCAAATTTGGGGGTCCCAGGGGGGGTCACAGCTCCAGGTCCTCGTCGGGGTCCTCGAGATCCTCGGGGGGCGCCTCGGGCTCGGCCCTGCAAGATTTGGGGGAAAAATTGGGAATTTTGGGGGGAAAAATTGGGAAATTTTGGGGGGAAAAATTGGGAATTTTGGGGGGAAAAATTGGGAAATTTTGGGGGGAAAAATTGGGAATTTGGGGGGAAAAATTGGGAATTTTGGGAAGATTGGGGGGAAAATTTGGGAGATTTTGAGGGGAATTTAGAGGGAAAATTTTGGGAATATTTTAGGGAAATTTGGGGGGAAAATTTTGGAGGAAAATATTGGGAATGAGGGGAAATTTTGGGGTAAAATTTTGAGAGAAATTCGTGGTATTTGAAGGAAAATTTGGGGAGGAAAAATGTGGAGGGAAAATTTTGGGAAGAAAATTTGGGGGGATCAGAGAATAAATTTTGGAGAATTTTGGGAAAATCAGGGAAGTTTTGCAGGAAAATTTTGGGGGGAAATCAGGGAGGAATTTTGGGAGGAATTTCAGGATTTTTTGTGGATTTTTGGGGTGATTTTAGGGGGATTTTGGGAGGAATTTTGGGGGGATTTTCAGGATTTTTTGGCGGATCTTTGGGGTGATTTTAAGGGGATTTTGGGAGGAATTTAAGGGATTTTTGGGGTGATTTTAAGGGGATTTTGGGAGGAATTTTGGGAGGAATTTCAGGATTTTTTTGGTGGATTTTTGGGGTGATTTCAGGGGGATTTTGGGAGGAATTTTGGGAGGAATTTCAGGATTTTTTGGTGGATTTTTGGGGTTATTTTAGGGGGATTTGGGGAGGAATTTCAGGGTTGTTTTGGTGAATTTTTGGGGTGATTTTAAGGGGATTTTGGGAGGAATTTTTGGAGGAATTTCAGGATTTTTTGGTGGATTTTTGGGGTGATTTTGGGAGGAATTTCAGGGGATTTTGGGTAGAATTTTGGGGTAATTTTGGGGAGGAATTTCAGGGATTTTTGGGGGATTTTTGGGGTGATTTCAGGAGGATTTTGGGTGGAATTTCAGGGTTTTTTTGGAGGATTTTTGCGGTGATTTCAGGGGGATTTTGAGAGGAATTTCAGGATTTTTTTGGTGGATTTTTGGGGTGATTTCAGGGGATTTTGAGAGGAATTTCAGGATTTTTTTGGTGGATTTTTGGGGTGATTTCAGGAGGATTTTGGGGTCCCAGACTCACCTGGGCAGGTATGGGAGGGTCAGGGCCGCCCTCGCCTCCTGCTCGGCCCCCGACAGCCCCAGGCGAAAGGTCAGGGGGGTCCTGACCCCCACATTTGGGGCATTTTGGGGCTTTTTGGGGTCCCCCCAATTTGGGGAGGGGTCGGGCGGGGGGGGCCCCCCCAAGGAGCCGTCGGGGAGGAGGGTGAGGGTCTCCTGGGGGGAGGGGAGAGCACGAAATTACACAAAATTACCCAAAATTCAGCCCAAAATCAACCCTAAAATCCAGCCCAAATTACCCCCAAAATCACCCCAAAAATACCACAAAAGGCAGCCCAAATTCACCCCAAATTCACCCCAAAATTCAGCCTAAAATCACCCAAAATTCAACGCAAATCGTTCCAAAATTCACCCCAAAATCACCCCAAAATGGAACCCAAATTCAGCCCAAAATTCAGCCTAAAATCACCCAAAATTCAACGCAAATCGTTCCAAAATTCACCCCAAAATGGAACCCAAATTCACCCCAAAATCACCCCAAAATGGAACCCAAATTCAGCCCAAAATTCAGCCTAAAATCACCCAAAATTCAACGCAAATCGCTCCAAAATTCACCCCAAAATCACCCCAAAATGGAACCCAAATTCAGCCCAAAATTCAGCCTAAAATCACCCAAAATTCAACGCAAATCGTTCCAAAATTCACCCCAAAATGGAACCCAAAGTCACCCCAAATTCACCCCAAAGTCACCCCAAATTCATCAGAAATTAAACCCCAAATTCGCATCACAATTCTCCCCAAATCCACCCCAAAATCACCCTCAATCCACCCAAAATTAACACCAAAATTCATCCCAAAATCCCTCCCAATTCGTCCAAAATTCACCCCAAAATCACTCCAAATTCAGCTCAGGAGTCACCCCAAAATCCACCCCAAAATTCACCCAAAATTCGCCCAGAATGCCCCAAATTCTCCCCAAATTCATCTCAAATCCCCAAAACTCACCCCAAACTTTTCCAGAACCCCCTAAAACCCCTCAAATTCCTCCTAAGACCCCCAAATCTCCTCCTAAATCCTCAAAAATGCCCCAAAAATCCCTTTTAAACCCCCAAAATCCCCTTTAAAATCCCCCCAAACCCCCCAGGACCCCCAAAAATTGTCAAAAAATCCCCCCCAAAATCCCCCAAATTCTCCCCAAAATCCATCCAGAACCCCCCAAATTCCCCCCAAACCCCTCCAGAACTCCCCAAAATCCCTCAAAACCCCCCAAGACCCCCAAAAATTGTCAAAAAATCCCCCCAAAATCCATCCAGGACCCCCCAAAATCCCCCCAAACTTGTCCAAAATTGCCCAAATTCCCCCCAAAAACCCCCAAAACCCCCAAAAATCCCCCAAAATCCCCCCAAACCCCTCCAGAACTCCCCAAAATCCCCCCCAGGACCCCCAAAATCCCTCAAAACCCCCCAAGACCCCAAAAATTGTCACAAAATCCCCCCGAAACCCATCCAGGACCTCCCAAAACTGTCCAAAATTGCCCAAATCCCCCCCAAAAAATCCCCCCCAAATTCCCCCCAAACCCCTCCAGAACACCCCAAAACCCATCCAGGACCCCCCAAAATCCCCCCAAAATTGTCCAAATCCCCCCCACAAAAATCCCCCCCAAATCCCCCTAGAACTCCCCAAAAATCCCCCAAAATCCCCCAAACCCCTCCAGAACCCCCAAAATCCCTCAAAATCCCCCCCAGGACCCCCCAAAATCCCTCAAAACCCCCCAAGACCCCCAAAAATTGTCACAAAATCCCCCCAAAATCCATCCAGGACCCCCGAAAATCCCCCCAAAAATCGCACCTGGAGGGGTCCCCCCCTTTTTTGGGGGTCCCTGAGCAGCCTCAGCCTCCGGGGGGCTCCGGGGGTCTCGGGGGGTCCCCCCAGGATCAGCTGGGCCCGGGCGAGACCCCCGAGAGCCCCCAGAACCGGGGGGGGGTGCAGGTCCTGGTGCAGCAGCGCCACAATTCGGGGAGGGGGCTCTGGGGGGACCCCAAAATTGGGGTAAAAGGGCTCAAAATCAGCAAAAAAAACCCCAAAAATCCTTCTTAATCCCCCCCCAAACTCCCCAAAATCCCTAAAATCCCCAAAATCTCCCAACTACCCCAAAAATGCCCCAAATCTCCCCCAAACCCACCCCAAAATCCCCCCAAAAAAATCCCTCAAACCCCAAACCCCTCAAATCCTCCCAAAAATACCAAAACCCTCCCAAAATCCCCCAAAATCCATCCCAAACCCTCAAATCCCCTGAATTCCCCCAAAGCCTCCCAAAAAATCCCCAATTTTCCCTCAAATCACCCCAAATCACTCAAAAATCCCCCAAATCCCCCCCAAATCTGCCCCAAAAATCCCTCAAATCCCCCAAATTGCCCCAAATCCTCAAAATTTCTCCCCAAAGCCTCCACAAAAATGCCCCAAAAATCCCCCAACTCCCCCAAATCACTCAAGAACTCCTCCAAATTCTCCCAATAATCACCCAAGTGCCCCCCAAATCCCCCCAAAAAAATCCCTACAATCCCCCAAATACCCCAAAACACCATCAAATCCCCCAAAACCCCCCAGAAAATCCCCAAAATTTCCACCAAACCTCCTGAAATTCCCCCCTAGACCCTCCCCAAATGCCCCCAAAAATCCCCCTTGAACACCCTCAAATCCCCCCAAATCCCCCCAAAACCCTCTGGAATCTCCAAAATTTCCCCCAGAATTTCCAGCAAATCCCCCCAAAAAATCCTCTCAAATTTCCCCCAAAATCCCTCCAAAAATCCCCCCAAATTTGCCTCAAACCTCTCCCAAATGCCCCCAAAATCTCCCCAAATCCCCCACAAATTCCCCCAAAAATCCCTCAAATCCCCCCAAAATCCCCACAATGTCCCCCATAGATCCCCTAAATCCTCCCAGCCCCTCTCCAAATTCCACCAAACACCCCCAAACCCACCCCAAAAATGCCCCAAATCCCCCCCAAAAAATCCCTCAAATTCCCCCAAAACCCATCCCAAATCCCCCCAAAAAAACCCCTAAAACCGCCCAAAAATCGCTCAAAAAAGCCCCAAATTTACCCCAAATTCCCCCAAAACTCCCCCAAAAAATCACTCAACCCCTCCCCCAAGAATCGCTCAAATCCCCCCACCCAAATGTCCCAAACCCCCCAAAACCTCCCCCAAACCCCCCCAAACAATCCCCAAAATTTCCACCAAACCTCCTGAAATTCCCCCTAGACCCTCCCCAAAAATCCCCCTTAAACACCCCCCAAAAATCACTCAAAACCCTCCAAACCCCCCAAATTTCCCCCAGAAAATCCCCAAAATTTCCACTAAACCTCCTGAAATTCCCCCTAGACCCTCCCCAAATCCCCCCAAAAATCCCCCAAAAATCCCCCAAAACACCCCCTAAAACCCCCCAAAAATCGCTCAAAAAAACCCCCAAATCCCCCCAAATTCCCCCAAGACTCCCCCAAAAAATCACTCAACCCCCCCCCAAGAATCGCTCAAATCCCCCCACCCAAATCCCCCAAAATCCTCCAATTTCCCCCCCCTCTCACCGTTCCGGGGTCCCCCCCGCGTCAGCAGCGCCCCCAGGTGGCGGCAGAGGTGGGGGAGGGGCTCCCGGAGCAGGGCCCAGCTCAGCGAATCCAGAACGAGGGTGGGGGCGGGGCCAAGGTCGGGCCACGCCCCCAGGAGCTCCCCCAGGAGCCCCCCCCGCTCCGCGGGATCCCGGCCCCGCCCCCACCCCAGGGGGTCCCCGAAAAGGTCCCGGAAGTGCAGCCTGGGAATGGCGGGAAAATTTGGGGAAAAATTGGGGAAATTTGGGGGGAAAACTGGGGGAATTTGGAGGGAAATTTGGGGAAATTTGGGGGAAAAATTGGGGAAATTTGGCGGGAAAATTGGGGGGATTTGGGGGGAATTTGGGGGAACCTTGGGGGGAAAATTGGGGAAATTTGGGGAGATTTGGGAAATTTGGGGAGATTTGGGAAATTTGGAGGAATTGGGGAAATTTGGGGAGATTTGGGGGGGAAATTGGGAGGATTTGGCGGGAAAATTGGGGAAATTTGGAGGGAAATCTGGGGGGATTTGGGGGGAAATTTGGGGGGAATTTGGGGGGATTTGGGGGAAATTTGGGAGGTTTTTGGGGTATTTTTGGGGTATTTTTGGGAGGTTTTTGGGGTATTTTTGGGGTGTTTTTGCCCCCTCACCGCTCCCGGACGTGGGGGCTCAGCCCCTCCTGGAACTGCTCCCGGGGCACCTCCAGCAGCACCACCAGCACCTGCTCGGCCCTTGGGGGATTGGGGGGCTCTGAGCCCCTCGGGACCCCCAAAAACCCCAAAAAACCGCCCCAAAAACCCCCAAAACCACCCCAAAAACCCCCAAAACCAGCCCAAAAACTGCCCCAAAACCACCCCAAAAACCACCCCAAAAACCCCCAAAACCACCCCAAACCCCACAAAACCCGCCCAGAAACCCCCAAAAACTGCCCCAAAACCACCCCAAAAAACACCCCAAAAACCCCTAAAACCATCATAAAAATCACCCCAAAAACTCCCCAAAATCACCACAAAAACAACCTCAAAAACACCTCACAAACCCCAAAAACCACCCCAAAAACCCCCAAAAACTGCCCCAAAATCACCCCAAAAACTGCCCCAAAATCACCCCAAAAACTGCCCCAAAATCCACACCAAAAATCCATAAAAACCACCCCAAGAACCCCTAAAACCATCATAAAAATCACCCCCAAAACCACCCCAAAAACTCCCCAAAATCACCACAAAGAACAACCTCAAAACCACCCCAAAAACCACACCCAAAACCCTCGAAATTCCCCAAAAACCCCCCTAAAAAATCACCCCAAAACCACTCAAACTCCCACAAAGCACCGCAAAAACCACCCCCAAAACTCCCAAAATCACCCCAAAAACCCCCAAAAAACACCCAAAACCCCCAAAACCACCCCAAAACCCCCAAAATCCACCCCAAAAACCCTAAAAATCCCCAGAAACCACCAAAAACCACTAAAACTCCCCCAAAACCCCCGTAAAACCCAAAAAACCCAACCCCAAAAAACCCTAAAAAACGCCCCAAAACCACCCCAAAACACAAAACTCCCCCCAAATAAGAACAAACCAGAAAACACCCCAAGAACCCCCAAAAATCACCTCAAAAAAACCTCAAAACCCCTAAAAAATGCCCAAAACCCCCAAAAACCCACCAAAAACACCCCCAAGAGCACAAAATCACCTCAGAGACCCCAAAAATCCCCCAAAACCCTTCCAGGACCCCCCAAATCTCCCCCAAATTCCTCCTGACCGAGCCCAACCCCTTCAAAGCCCCTCAAAATCCCCTCGGAGCCCCCCAAAATTCCCAAAATTTCCCAAATTTCCCCCAAAAATTCCCAAAAATCCCCCAAATCCTCACCTGTTGACGGCCTCGCTGACGATCGCCCTCAGGAGGCTCCGCCCCTCGGAGTCGGCGCTGTCTGAGGGGGGGAGAGGATGGAGAGACCCCCAAAATTCCCCAAATCCCCCCGAAAATCCCCAAAAATCCCCCCAGAAATTCCAAAAAAAATCCCCTCACAAAATCCTAAAAAATGACCCCAAAATTCCCAAAAAATCCCCCCAAAATTCCCTAAAAATCCCACCTCAAAATCCCCATAAATCCCCTCACAAAATCCTAAAAAACATCCCCAAAATTCCCCAAAAAATCCCCAAAAATCCCCCCAGAAATTCCCAAAAAATCCCCTCACAAAATCCTAAAAAATGACCCCAAAATTCCCAAAAAATCCCCCCAAAATCCCACCTCAAAACCCCTCAAAAACCCCCCAAAAACCTCCCGGGACCCCCCAAACCCCTTTCAAACCCCCCCATCCCGCACCTCCCTCACCCCCCAAAATCAGAGCACCCCAAAAATCCCAAAAAAACCCAAAAACTTCCCCAAAATGCCCCAAAATCGCCCCAAAACCGCGCTCACCCCTCACGAGCAGCAGCCCGCGCCCCCCCAGCGTCTCCAGCATCGTCGCGCGGCGCCTCCTGATGACGTCACATACGGAAATGGGCGCCGCCATTTTCTCTGCGTGGCATCGTACGGAAATGGGCGCCGCCATGTTCGAACCGGCGCCTTCTTGATGACGTGCGGCGCAGAGATGATGTCATCGCACGGTCGAGCGCTCCGCCATTTTGGATAAGGGCGAATTTAAAGAATTTTGGGGTTTTTTGATGAATTTTTGGGGTTTTCTTTTTGGATTTTGCCTCAGTTCCTCTGGTTTTGACCAAAAAGATGCGAAACGAAGGGAAAAAAGCGGAAAAAGCAGAAAAATTCCAGGGGTTTGTCCCGCCCTGGGCGCCGCCATTACTACGTGAGGCAATTCCTGGGAATTCCTTGGAATTCCCAATTTTTCGGGAATTTCCCTTTTTGAACTCTTCTTTCAGGCCTCATCCCGATCCCTTTTTCCCACAGAATTTTCCCAATTCAATCCCGAATTTCCAAATCCAAAAAAAATCAATTTTCAGGAATTAAAATTTTTTTAAAATTTCGTTTTTTATCCCTGCTCCAGGTGGGATTTGGGAGCGGAATAATCGAGATAATTCGGGAATTTGAGCAGAAAAATGGAAAATAAACACCTGGGAAAGGTTGGGGGGAATTTTGGGTGAAGTCTGGACCTGGGAGATCCCAAAAAACCAAGAAATAAAGAAAACGACACAAACCACCCCAAAAAATTTCAGTTTTATTTTCATCCCGTACAAAATCATCGGCAAAAAAAAACCCAAATTGGGGAGGGGTCCCAGCACCAGCGAAAATGGGGAAAATCCGAAATTGGGGAGGGGGGAGGGAAGGATCCAAAATTTGGGGGGAAAGTCGAGATTTGGTGGGGAAAATACCCCAAAAATTTGGGGGTAGAAGGGAAAAAAATTCTGAAATTTGTGGGGAAAGGGGGAAAAAGGCAAAATTTGGGGAAAGGAACAAAAATTTTCTGGAGAAGGGAAAAAAATAAAAAAATCTGGGGGAAAAGGGGGAAAAAAAGGCAAAATTTGGCAGAAGGAGGGGAAAAAACCCCAAAATTTGGAGGGGAAGGGAAAAAAAGCCAAAAATTTGGGGGAGGAAAAGGAAAATACTCGAAAATTTGGGGGCAAAGGTGAAAAATAGCCAAAAATTTGCGGGGACAAAGGGGAAAAATAACCAAAAATTTGGAGGAGGAAAAGAAAAACGGCCAGAATTTGGGGGAGAAAGGGGAAAACCCCCAAAATTTGGGGGTAAAGTGAGAAAAAAAGCCAAAATTTGGGGGAAAAAAGGGAGAAAAATCCCAAAATTTGGAGGGAAAAAAGGGGAGGAAAAAAAATCCCAAAATTTGGAGGGAAAGGGGAGAAAAATCCCAAAATTTGGGGAAAAGACCCCGAAATGTGGGGGTGGGAGCTCCCTGAGGGGGGGGCGGGGCCGCTCACACGTACTCGCGCGCGCTGGGCGGGGCCTTGGGGGCGGTCCTGGCCCCGGGGTAGCCCCGCCCCTTTTTGGAGGCCACGCCCCCTCCGCGGCTGCAGCAGGACGAGGCCAGGAGGGACCCCCCGAGCAGCGCCAGGGCCGAGCCCGCCCAGGCCACGAACAGCGCCGTGCCGAACTCGTACCTGAAATGGGAGAAATGGGTCAGAAATGGGAAAAATCTACAAAAATTTAGCTTTAAATGGCAAAAAACCCGATAGAAATAGCCCAAAGTATCCCAAAATGGCAAAAAACCCCGATGGAAATGGCCCAGAATTAACCCAAAATCCAGCCCCGCCCAGGCCGTGCCGAACTCGTACCTAAAATGGGAGAAATGGGTCAGAAATGGGAAAAATCTACAAAAAATTAGCTTTAAATGGCAAAAAACCCGGTCAAAATAGCCCAAAGTATCCCAAAATGGCAACAAAAATGGTGAAAATAACCCTAAATTAACCCAAAATCCAGCCCCGCCCAGGCCACGAACAGCGCCGTGCCGAACTCGTACCTGAGGGGAGAATTTGGGGTTAGAAATGGGAAAAATCTACAAAAAATTAGCTTTAAATGGCAAAAAACCCGGTCAAAATAACCCAAAGTATCCCAGAATGGCAACAAAAATGGTGAAAATAACCCAAAATTAACCCCAAATATCCCAGAATTAACACAAAACCCAGGCCATGAACAGCGCCGTGCCGAACTCGTACCTGGGGAGAGAATTTGGGGTTAGAAATGTCCAAAATGGCAAAAAAATTATCTTTAAATAGCAAAAAACCCGGTCAAAATAGCCCAAAATTAACCCAAATTAACCCAAAATCCAGCCCACAAACAGCACGGAGCCAAACTCAAACCTGGAAAGGAAAAATTGGGTCAGAAATCCCCGAAATGTCAAAAAAATATCTTAAATTTATCCCTAGATAGCAAAAAACCCGATAAAAAATAACCCAAAATAACAAAAATTAACCCAAAATATCCCGAAATTAACCCCAAACCCGGCCCCGCCCCCTCGAAGCTGCAGAATCCACAAGAATCGCCTTAAAATCCACCCAAATCACCCCAAAACAGGACCCCAAAAACCCAAAAAAAATCCCAAAACCCCAAACTCGAGGGATTTCACCCCAAAATCCCTCCTGGAAATCCAAATCCCACCCCAAAAATCCACAAAAAACCCCAAAAAATCGCATTAAAATCCACCAAAATTGCCTGAAATCAACCAAAATCCCCCCAGATTGGTGCCCCCAAAACCCCTCGGGACCCCAAAACCCCAAGAACCCCAAAATCCGCGGGTTTCACCCCAAAATTTGCTCACTTGAGGTTGATGGGGATGGTGGCGTCGTAGAAGCTGGTGACGATCCTGTGGCCGTACCAGGAGCTGGCCACGAGCGCCAGGAGCCCTGGAAACCCCAAATTGGGTGAAATCGCCCCAAAAAAACCCCAAAATTTGGTGAAATCACCCCCCAAAAAAACCCCAAATTTTGGAGAAATCACCCCCAAAAGAACCCCAAAATTTGGTGAAATCACCCCAAAAAAAAAATCCCAGAATTTGGTGAAATCACACCCCAAAAAAACCCAAAATTTGGTGAAATCACCCCAAAAAAACCCCCAACATTTGGTGAAATCCCCCCCCAAAAAAACCCAAAATTTGGTGAAATCACACCCCAAAAAAATACCAACATGTGGTGAAATAACACCTCAAAAAAACCCAAAATTTGGTGAAATCACCCCCAAAAAAATCCCATGATTTGGTGAAATCACACCAAAAAAAACCCCAAAAATTGGTGAAATCACACCCCTAAAAAATCCCAAATTTTGGTGAAATCACACCCCTTAAAAATCCCAAATTTTGGTGAAATCACCCCCCAAAAAAACCCCAAAATTTGGTGAAATCACACCCCAAAAAAACCCCAAAATTTGGTGAAATCACCCCCCAAAAAAATCTCAACATTTGGTGAAATCACACCCCAAAAAAAAACCCCAAAATTTGGTGAAATCACCCCAAAAAAACCCCAAAATTTGGTGAAATCACCCCAAAAAAACCCCCAACATTTGGTGAAATCACCCCCAAAATTTGGTGAAATCATCCCCCAGAAAACCCCCAAAACCCATTTTAGGGGTCCCAAATCAATTTTTTGAAGGCTCCAAACCCATTTTTGGCTTTCCTGAACCCATTTTTGAGGCTCCCAAACCCATTTTCGGGGGTCCCAAACCCATTTTTGGGGGTCCCAACCCCATCTTCAGCTTCCCTGATCCCATTTTTGAGGCTCCCCAACCCATTTTCGGGGGTCCCAGACCCATTTTCGGGGGTCCCAAACCCGTTTTCGGGGGTCCCGCACCCGTTTTCGGGGGTCCCCCTCACCTGCGAGGATGAAGAGGCCGCCCCCCGCCCCCGCCACCGTGGCTTTCTTGCGGGGGTCGTCGCCGCCGCAGCGCGTGCAGCGCATCCCGGCCACGGCCGCCCCCAGCGCCACCGGGCCCAGGACCACCGAGACCACCATGAGGGCACGCGTGGCCTGCAGATGGGCTGGGGGGACATGGGGGGTCAGAAAAGGGGTCCTGGGGGGGTTTGGGGGGGATTTGGGGGGATTTGGGGGGTGTTTGGGGGGTCCCTCATGGCCTGGAGATGGGCTGGGGGGACATGGAGGGGTCACTTGAGGGATCCTGGGGGGGTTTGGGGGGGTTTGGGGGGGATTTGGGGGGTCCTAGAGAGGATTTGGGGGGTCCCTCATGGCCTGGAGATGGGCTGGGGGACACAGGGGGGTCAGAAAAGGGGTTTGGGGGGATTTGGGGGGGTTTAGGAGGGATTTGGGGGGATTTTGGGGGATTTCAGGGGGTCTAGGGGGGATTTGAGAGGGGTTTAAGGGGGATTTGGGGAGGTTTAGGGGGTCCCTCATGGCCTGAAGGTTGGCTGGGGGGACATGGGGGGGTCAGAAAAGGGGTCCTGGGGGGGTTTGGGGGGGATTTGGGGGGATTTGGGGGGATTTTGGGGAATTTCAGGGGGTCTAGGGGGGATTTGGAGGATCCTGGGTGGGATTTGGGGAGGTTTAGGGGGTCCCTCATGGCCTGAAGGTTGGCTGGGGGGGGACATGGGGGGGGTCAGAAAAGACGTTTGGGGGGATTTGGGGGGTCCTGGGTGGGATTTGGGGGGATTTCAGGGGGGTTTAGGGGGGATTTGGGGGGTCCTGGGGGGATTTGGGGAGGTTCAGGGGGTCCCCCATGGCCTGTGGGTGGGCTGGGGGCACAGCGGGGTCACTCGAGGGTCCTGGGTGGGTTTGGGGGGGATTTGGGGGGTCCCTGTTGGATTGGGGGGGTCCTGGGGCGTTGCCGGGCACTCCCCGGGCGGGGCCGGGGTGACATCCGGGGACAGTTGGGGACAGTTGGGGACACTGCGGGGCCTTTATGGCCACCAGGGCGACCTTTGGACACGGCCACGCCCCGAAACCGGGAGGGGACAGGGACAGGGAGGGGACAGAGACAGGGAGGGGACAGCGACAGGGAGGGGACAATGACAGGGAGGGGACAATGAGGGGACAATGACAGTCACAGGGAGGGGACAGGGACAAGGAGGGGACAGAGACACAGCCACTGGGTGGGGACAATGACAGACACAGGCATGGGGACAGGGGACAGGAGATGGGGACAGGGACAGGGAGGGAGGGGACAGGGACACAGACACAGGGAGGGGACAATGAGGGGACAATGACAGGGACAGGAGGGGACAGGGATGGAGACAGTGACAGGGACAGGGAGGGAGGGGACAGGGACACAGACACAGGGAGGGGACAATGAGGGGACAATGACAGGGAGAGGAAGGGACAGGGGATGGGGACAGTGACAGGGAGGGGACAGTGACAGGAAGGGGACAATGATACAGCCACTGGGTGGGGACAATGAGGGGGACAGGAGGGGACAGGGATGGGGACAGTGACAAGGACAGGGAGGGAGGGGACAGACATACAGACACAGGGAGGGCACAATGACAGGGACAGGAGGGGACAGGGATGGGGACAGGGAGGGGACAGGGACACAGACACAGGGAGGGGACAATGAGGGGACAGGGGACAGGGGACAGGGGTTGGGGACAGGGACAAGGAGGGGACAGAGACACAGTCACAGGGAGGGGACAGTGAGGGGACAATGACAGGGACAGGAGGGGACAGGGGACAGTGACAGGGGACAGGGAGGGGACAGCGACAGGGAGGGGACAATGACACAGGCACTGGGTGGGGACAATGACAGCGACAGGAGGGGACAGAGACAGGGGATGGGGACAGGGACAGGGACAGGGACAGGGACAGGAGGGTACAGGGACAATGAGGGGACAGAGACACAGTCACAGGGAGGGGACAATGAGGGGACAGGGAGGGGACAGGGACACAGGCACTGGGTGGGGACAGGGACAGGGACAGGGAGGTGACAATGGCACGGACAAGGATGGGGACAGTGACAGTGACACAGTGACTCTGCAATTGCCACCAATGGAACTGCCCCGTGTCCCCCAGTGTCCCCAATGTCCCCAGTCACTGTCCCCAATGTCCCCAGTGTCCCCAAACCCCAATAACCCCAGGATGTCCCCAGAGTCCCCAGGGTGTCCCCAATGTCCCCAATGTCCCCAATGTCCCCAATGTCCCCAATGTGCCCACTGTCCCCAGTGTCCCCAGGGTATCCCCAGTGTCCCCAGTGTCCCCAGTGTCACCTGGCAGAGCCAGCACGGAGTCGTAGCTCTTGCACTGCAGCTGCCCGGTGCTGGTGCTGACGCATTGTCCCCAGTGTCCCCAATGTCCCCAGTGTCCCCAAACCCCAAAAACCCCAATGTCCCCAATCTGATCACTGTCCCCAATCCCATCGGTGTCCCACTGTCCCAATGTCCCCAGTGTCCCCAAACCCCAATAACCCCAGTGTCCCCAGTCTGATCACTGTCCCCACTGTCCCCACTGTCCCCAATGTCCCCACTGTCCCCAGTGTCCCCAGTGTCCCCAGTGTCACCTGGCAGGGCCAGCACGGAGTCGTAGCTCTTGCACTGCAGCTGCCCCGTGCTGGTGCTGACGCAATGTCCCCAATGTCCCCAAACCCCAATAACCCTGATAACCCCAATGTCCCCAATAACCCCAGGGTGTCCCCACTGTCCCCAGGGTGTCCCCAGTGTCCCCAGGGTGTCCCCAGTGTCACCTGGCAGTGCCAGCACCGAGTCGTAGCTCTTGCACTGCAGCTGCCCTGTGCTGGTGCTCACGCATTGTCCCCAGTGTCCCCAGTGTCCCCAGTGTCCCCAGTGTCCCCAGGGTGTCCCCAATGTCCCCAGGGTGTCCCCAGTGTCCCCAATGTCCCCAATGTCCCCACTGTCCCCAGTGTCACCTGGCAGTGCCAGCACGGAGTCGTAGCTCTTGCACTGCAGCTGCCCTGTGCTGGTGCTGACGCATTGTCCCCAGTGTCCCCAAACCCTGATAACCCCAATAACCCTGATAACCCCAATAACCCTGATAACCCCAATGTCCCCACTGTCCCCAATGTCCCCAATGTCCCCACTGTCCCCAGGGTGTCCCCAGTGTCCCCAGTGTCACCTGGCAGGGCCAGCACGGAGTCGTAGCTCTTGCACTGCAGCTGCCCCGTGCTGGTGCTGACGCAATGTCCCCAATGTCCCCAAACCCCAATAACCCCAATAACCCCAATGTCCCCAATCTGATCACTGTCCCCAATGTCCCCAATGTCCCCAGTGTCCCCAGTGTCCCCACTGTCCCCACTGTCCCCAGGGTGTCCCCAGGGTGTCCCCAGTGTCACCTGGCAGTGCCAGCACGGAGTCGTAGCTCTTGCACTGCAGCTGCCCTGTGCTGGTGCTCACGCATTGTCCCCAATGTCCCCAATGTCCCCAATGTCCCCACTGTCCCCAGGATGTCCCCAGTGTCCCCAGTGTCACCTGGCAGGGCCAGCACGGAGTCGTAGCTCTTGCACTGCAGCTGCCCGGTGCTGGTGCTCACACAGCTCATCCAGAGCCCCTTCATGGTCACCAGGGCCGTGATGATGCTGTCGCCCGCGAACGTCGACACCTCCCACTGCGGCAGCGCCGTGGCCGCCAGCAGCGCCAGCCAGCCGGCGCCGGCCAGGGCCAGCCCGAGCGCCTGCAGGCCCCCGTGCGCCATCGCCGGACCTGCCAAGGTTATTGATCACTATTGATTGGTTATTGGTAGGTATTGGTTCACTATGGGTACCCTATAGAACCCCATGGATCCCAGCCGGCGCCGGCCAGGGCCAGCCCGAGCGCCTGCAGGCCCCCGTGCGCCATCGCCGGACCTGCAGCGGTTATTGATCACTATTGATCAGGTATTGGTTCACTATTGGTACTGTACTGATCCCTATTGGTAGCCTATGGACACCCCATGGATCCCAGCCGGTGCCGGCCAGGGCCAGCCCGAGCGCCTGCAGGCCCCCGTGCGCCATCGCCGGACCTGCCGAGGTTATTGATCAGCTATTGATTGGTTATTGGTACCCTATTGGCTCCCATTGATAGCCTATGGACACCCCATGGATCCCAGCCGGCGCCGGCCAGGGCCAGCCCGAGCGCCTGCAGGCCCCCGTGCGCCATCGCCGGACCTGCCGAGGTTATTGATCGCTATTGATTGGTTATTGGTAGGTATTGGTACCCTATTGTCTCCCATTGATAGACTATAGACAGCCTATGGACACCCCATGGACCCCAGCCGGCCCCAGCCAGGGGCCCCGTGCGCCATCGCCGGACCTGCAGCGGTTATTGATTGGTTATTGATCAGTTATTGATCGGTTATTGATTGGTATTGGTACCGCAGTGATGCCTATAAATACCCTATAGACGCCTCATGGAACCCTATGGAACCCAATAGAAAACCCATGGAACCCAATGGAACCCCATGGAACCCTATGGAGCACCTATGGAACCCCATGGAACCTTCTGGAGACCCCATGGAACCCCATGGAACCCTATGGAGCCCTATGGAACCCCATAGAACCCTATGGAAGCCAATAGAAAACCCATAGAACCCAATGGAACCCTATGGAGCACCTATGGAGCCCTATGGAAGCCAATAGAACCCTATGGAAGCCAATAGAAAACCCATGGAACCCATGGAACCCTATGGAGACTCCATGGAACCTGACAGAGATCTATGGAACCCCATGGAACCCCATTGAACCCTATGGAACCCCATGGAATCCCATGGAACCCTATGGAAGCCAATAGAAAACCCATAGAACCCAATGGAACCCCATGGAACCCTATGGAATCCCATAGAACCCTATGGAAGCCAATAGAAAACCCATAGAACCCAATGGAACCCCATGGAACCCAATGGAACCCATAGAACCCTATGGAAGCCAATAGAAAATCCATAGAACCCAATGGAACCCCATAGAACCCTATGGAAGCCAATAGAAAACCCATAGAACCCAATGGAACCCTATGGAGACCCTACAGGCACCCAACAGAAAACCTGTGGAACCCTATGGAGACTCCATGGAACCTGACAGAGATCCTATGGAACCCTATGGAACCCTATGGAACCCCATAGAACCCTATGGAACCCCATGGAACCCTATGGAACCACATGGAACCCCATGGAATCCCATGGAACCCTATGGAGCACCTATAGAGATCCTATGGACCCCTATGGAGACCCCATGGAACAACATGGAACTCTATGGAAAATCTAAAGAACCCCACGGAACCCCACAGAACCTTCTGGAGACCCCATGGAACCCTATGGAGCACCTATAGAGACCCCATGGAACCACATGGAACTCTATAGAAAATCTAAAGAACCCCACGGAACCCCATGGAACCTTCTGGAGATCCCTCAGAACCCCATGGAACCCTATAGAGCACCCATGGAACCCCACAGAACCTTCTGGAGATCTCTCAGAACCCCATGGAACCCTATAGAGCACCCATGGAACCTTCTGGAGATCCCTCAGAACCCTATGGAACCCCATAGAGATCCTGTGGAACCCTATGGAACTCTATGGAAAATCTAAAGAACCCCATGGAACCTTCTGGAGACCCCATGGAACCCTACGGAAAACCCAGGGAACCCTGTGGAACCCCATAGAGGCTCAACTGAACCCTACAGAACCCTACAGAACCCCATAGAAATCCTATGGAACCCCAGGGAACCCCTATAGAGACCCAACTGAACCCTATGGAACCCTAGAGAGACCCCATGGAACCCCACGGAACCCCATGGAACCCCATGGAACCCTATGGAGCACCTATGGAACCCTATGGAACCCCATGGAACCCCATGGAACCCCATGGAACCCCATGGAACCCTATGGAACCCCATGGAATCCCATGGAACCCCATGGAACCCCATGGAACCCCATAGAACCCCATGGAACCCTATGGAACCCTATGGAGCACCTATAGAGATCCTATGGACCCCTATGGAGACCCCATGGAACCACATGGAACTCTATAGAAAATCTAAAGAACCCCACGGAACCCACGGAACCTTCTGGAGACGCCATGGAACCCTGTGGAACCCTATGGAGCACCTATGGAACCCCATGGAACCTTCTGGAGACCCCATGGAACCCTGTGGAACCCTATAGAGCACCTATGGAACCCCATGGAACCCTATGGAATCCAATGGAACCCCATGGAACCCCATGGAACCCCACGGAACCTTCTGGAGACCCCATGGAACCCTATGGAACCCCATGGAACCCCATGGAACCTTCTGGAGACCCCATGGAACCCTATAGAGCCCCATGGAATCCCCCAATCAATCCCCACTTTGATCCCCGATCAATCACCAACTAATCCCCATTGATCGAGCCCCGATTAACCCCCCAAACCCCCCTATTGATCCAGTATCAATCCTCCCCTGATCCCCAATCAATCCCCAGTCCATCCCCAATCAATACCAATCAATTCCTGATCAATTCCCCCTCCATCCCCATCATTTGATCCTCAATCAATCCCCTATAGACCCCTATTGATCCAGTATTGATCTCCCTTACAGATACCCAACCATTCCCCGATCAATACTGGATCAATCCCCCATCAATTTCTCCCTTATCGGCCCCCTATTGATCCAGTATCAATCCCCCCTCGATCCCCAATCAATCCCCATCGATCAACCCCGATCAACCCCCCAAACCCCCCTGTATTGATCCACTATCGATCCCCCCTCAATCCTCCCTCAATCTCTGATCAATCCCCGATCATTCCCCACTGATCAATCCCCAATCAACCCCCAAATCTCCCCTATAGATCCCCGATCAATGCCCGATCGATCCCCATCGATTGATCCCCAATCGACCCCCCAGCCCCCCTCTCAATGCCCGATCAATCCCCTCTCGATCTCCAGTCAATCTCCAATCAATTCTTCCTCTATCCCCGATCAATCCCCATCGATTGATCCCCGATCGACCCCCCAGCCCCCCTGTATTGATCCGCTATTGATCCCCTCTCGATCCCCGACCAATCCCCCCTCGATCTCCAATCAATCCCCAATCAATCCCCAATCAATCCCCCAGACCCCGATATTGATCCGCTATCGATCCCCCCTCGATCTCCAATCAATCTCCGATCAATCCCCTGTGAATCCCCTCTCAATCCCCATGTATTGATCACCGATCAACCCCCAGCTCCCCCGTATTGATCCGCTATCGATCTCCTCTCGATCCCTGACCAATCCCCCCTCGATCTCCAATCAATTCCCCCTCAATCCCCGATCAATCTCCAATCAACCCCCAGGCCCCCGTATTGATCCGCTATCGATCCCCCCTCGATCTCCAATCAATCCCCTCTCAATCCCCCCTCAATCCCCGATCAATCCCCAATCAATCCCCGATCAATCCCCATCGATCGATCCCCGATCGCCCCCCCAGCCCCCCAGTATTGATCCGCTATCGATCCCCCCTCGATCTCCAATCAATCTCCGATCAATCCCCTGTGAATCCCCCCTCAATCCCCCCTCAATCCCTGATCAATCCCCGATCAATCCCCATCGATCGATCCCCGATCGCCCCCCAGCCCCCCCCGTATTGATCCGCTATCGATCCCCTCTCACCTGCGGGCCCGGCGGCGGCTCCAGGTGGGGTCGGGGCAGGGTGGGGGGGGGCAAAGGTGAGCGCACCTGTTCATAACGGCCGATGACGTCACCGCTGACGTCACCGCCCCGCCCCCCGGGTGGCAATAAATGGGTGGGGGAGGGGCGGGGGGGGGACCAAGGGTCAGGGGTGGGGCGGGGACACGCCCGGGGTGGGGGAGGGGAGGGCAGGAGGGAAATGCGGGGGGGATTTGGGGAGAATTTAGAGGATTTTGGGAATTTGGGGGGGATTTGGGGAAGATTTAAAGATTTTGTGGAGATTTGCGGAAAATTTGGGGGGGATTTGTGGGAATTTGGGGGGGATTTGGGATATCCTGGGGGGATTTGGGGGGATTTTGGGGGGATTCGGGTCAATCCGAGAGGATTTTGGGGACCTTTGGGGTGTCCAGGGGGAATATTTGGGGAGAATTTGAGGCATTTGGGGAGATTTGGGGAAAATTTGGGGGATTTGAGGGGGGGATTTGGGGTTCCTGGGGGGATTCAGGGCGGATTTGGGGTGAATTTAGAGGATTTTGGGGGGATTTGGGGCTGTTGGGATGAGTTTTGGGGGGGTCTCAGGTGAATTTTGTGGGTCCCAGGTGATTTTCTGGGGATCCCAGGTGATTTTTTGGGGGTCTCAGGCCGTTTTTTTGAAGTTTAAGGTGAATTTTTGGGGTCCCAGGTGAATTTTTTGGGGTCCCCAGGGGAATTTTGGAGGGTCCCAGATGATTTTTTGGGGGTCCCAGGCCGGTTTTTTGATGTTCCAGGTGAATTTTTGAGGCTCCAGGTGAATTTTTGGGGTTCAGGTGAATTTTAGGGGGTCCTCAGGTGAATTTTGAGACTCTCAGGAGAGCTTTTGGGGTCCCCAGGTGAATTTTGATGTTCCAGGTGAATTTTGGGGTTCCCAGGTGAATTTTGGGGGTCCCAGGTGAATTTTGTGGGTCTCAGGTGAGATTTAGGGGGTCTCCAGGTGGATTTTGGGGTTCCCAGGTGAATTTTGGGGGTCCCCAGGGGAATTTTTTGGGGTTCCCAGGTGAATTTTTGGGGTTCCCAGGTGAATTTTTGGGGGTCCCAGGTGAATTTTGGGGTCCCAGGTGAATTTTGGGGGGTCCCAAGGGGGTCCCTCCCCCCTCCCCCCGCCCATTCAAAGCCAAACCCAGACGATGACGTCACCCGATAACGCCTGGCCACGCCCCGGACGATGATGGACAGACTCCCAACGAGGTGGGCGTGGCCAACGACAAAACCACGCCCGTTGTTCCGGGAAACCCCGCCCAGTGACGTCACCGGCGCCACGGCGGCCCCGCCCGGGAACGAAACAGAAACCGAAACTTTTGGCGGGAATTTTGGGACCCCCAAAACCCCACCGGGACCCCCAAAATCCCCTCAGGACCCCCCAAACCCCCCGGGACCCCAAATTTACCTCCAAAATCCCCAAATTCCTCCCCAAAAACTCCCAAATTTTCTCCAAAAATCCCCACATTTCCCAACCCCTCCCAAATTTCTCCCCTAAATCCCCAAAATTTCCCTCCAAACTCCCAATTTTCTTTCCAAAACCTCCAAATTTCCCTCCCAAAACCCCAAAATTTCCCCCCAAATTTGCCCTCAATGTGCCCAAATTTCCCCCCAAACTTCCCCTCTAAATCCCCAAAATTTCCCTCCAAACTCCCAATTTTCTTTCCAAAACCTCCAAATTTCCCTCCCAAAACCCCAAAATTTCCCCCAAAATTCCCAAAATTTCCCCCCAAAACCCCAAAATTTCCTCCCAAAATCCCCAAAATTTCCCCCAAAAACCCCAAAATTTCCCCCAAAATCCCTCCCATGACCACCCCCCCCCAATTTTCCCCCAGAGATCCCAAAATCCCCAAAATTCCCCCCAAAAACTCCGAGTCCCCTCGAGCTCTCAAGGCCACCGCGGTGTCCCTTTATTGGGGGCGGCACCTGGGGGGGCACAGGTGTGCCCAGGTGTGCCCAGGTGTGCCCAGAGTCTCTCAGTACAATAAAATCCCAATAAAATCCAATTTTTCCCCATTTTTCTGTCCCGAAGCTGTTCCAGGTGTGTCCCACGCCATCCCGGTGATCTCTCCAGGTGTGCCCAGGTGTGCCCAGGTGTGCCCAGAGTCTCTCACTGATGTCTCCAAGGTGTCACACCCCAAAAAAAACCCATAAAATTCCCATTTTTCCCCATTTTGGTGTCCTGAGACAGCTCCAGCTCTGTCCCACGGTGTCTCCAGGTGTGCCCAGGTGTGCCCAGGTGTGCCCAGGTGTACCCAGAGTCTCTCAGCGCTGTCCCCAAGGTGTCCCACCCCAATAAAATCCCATAAAGTCCCATTTTTCCACATTTTAGGCAGGTCCAGCTCCGTCCCACGCTGTCTCCAGCTGTGCCCAGGTGTGCCCAGGTGTGCCCAGGTGTGGGCCCAGGTGTACCCAAAGTCTCTCAGCACTGTCCCACCCCAATAAAATCCCATAAAAATCCCATTTTCCCCCATTTTTCTGTGCTGAGGCTGCTCCAGCTCCGTCCCACGGTGTCTCCAGGTGTGCCCAGGTGTGCCCAGCTGTGCCCAGGTGTGCCCAGGTGTACCCAAACTCTCCCAGCGCAGTCCCCAAAGTGTCCACCCCAACAAAAACCCATAAAAGTCCCATTTTTCCACATTTTAGGCAGGTCCAGCTCAGTCCCACGGTGTCTCCAGGTGTGCCAGGTGCGTGCCCAGGTGTGCCCAGGTGTACCCAAAGTCTCTCAGCGCTGTCCCCAAGGTGTCACACCCCAACAAAACCCCATAAAATTCCCATTTTTCCACATTTTGGTGTCCCGAGACAGCTCCAGCTCTGTCCCACAGTGTCTCCAGGTGTGCCAAGTGTGCCAGGTGTGCCCAGGTGTGCCCAGACTCTCTCAGCGCAGTCCCCAAGGTGTCCCACCCCAAAAAAACCCCACAAAAATCCCATTTTCCCCCATTTTTCTGTGCTGAGGCCACTCCAGCTCAGTCCCACGGTGTCTCCAGGTGTGCCCAGGTGTGCCCAGGTGTGCCCAGAGTCTCTCAGCGCTGTCCCCAATGTGCCACAACCCAATAAAACCCCAATAAATCCATGTTTTTTGTGCTGAGGCCACTCCAGCTCAGTCCCACGGTGTCTCCAGGTGTGCCCAGGTGTGCCCAGGTGTGCCCAGGTGTGCATAAACTCTCTCAGCAACGTCTCCAAGGTGTCCCACCCCAACAAAACCCCATAAAATTCCCATTTTTCCACATTTTGGTGTCCCGAGACAGCTCCAGCTCCGTCCCACGCTGTCTCCAGGTGTGCCCAGGTGTGTGCCCAGGTGTGCCCAGGTGTGCCCAGGTGTGCCCAAAGTCTCTCAGCGCTGTCCCCAAGGTGTCCCACCCCAACAAAACCCCATAAAAGTCCCATTTTTCCACATTTTAGGCAGGTCCAGCTCTGTCCCACGGTGTCTCCAGGTGTGCCCAGGTGTGCCCAGGTGTACCCAAAGTCACTCAGCGCTGTCCCCAATGTGCCACAACCCAATAAAACCCCAATAAATCCATGTTTTTTGTTCTGAGTCCGCTCCAGCTCCATCCCACGCTGTCTCCAGCTGTGCCAGGTGCGTGCCCAGGTGTGCCCAGGTGTGCCCAGGTGTGCATAAACTCTCTCAGCAACGTCTCCAAGGTGTCACACCCCAAAAAAACCCCATAAAGTCCCATTTTTCCACATTTTAGGCAGGTCCAGCTCAGTCCCACGCTGTCTCCAGGTGTGCCCAGGTGTGCCCAAAGTCTCTCAGCAATGTCCCCAAGGTGTCACACCCCAAAAAAACCCCACAAAAATCCCATTTTTCCCCATTTTTCCCCATTTTTCTGTGCTGAGGCCGCTCCAGCTCAGTCCCACGGTGTCTCCAGCCGTGCCCAGCTGTGCCAGGTGTGTGCCCAGGTGTGCCCAGGTGTGTCACTGCTCCAGCATCAGCTCGCAGGCCCGCGCCAGCTCGGCCAGGCGGCGCCGGGCGTAGTCCAGGCGGTTCAGGGCCAGCTGGCAGCTCTTGCGCGCGGCGTAGCTCGAGCCCTCGTGGGGCTGCCCCGTGGCCACCTGGGCAGGTGAGGGACACCTGAGAGGCTGGGGGACACCTGGGGGACCCCAAAAACCCCAAACCCAACCGAGATACCCCAAAATCCCACCTGAAATATCCCAAATTCCCAATAGAATATCACTAAAAACTCACCTGTGCAGGTGAGAGACACCTGAGAGGCTGGGGGATCAAAGAAACCCCAAATTCCACCTAAAATATCCCCAAATCCCCCCAAATCACACCTGGAATACCCCAAAATCCCAAAGGAACATCACTAAAAACTCACCTGGAACACCCCAAACTCACCTGGGCAGGTGAGGGACACACCTGAGCACCCCAAAATCCCCCTAAACCCAACCTGGGACACCCCAAACCCACCTGAGGCCACCCAAGTCCCACCTGGGACACCCCAAATCCCCCCAAATCCCACCTGGGGAACCCACAGGGCCTCACCTGTGTCAGGTAACGGATCTGGGCCGACAGCTCGGCCTCCACCTTGGCCACGGCGGCGCCGAACTGAGCGGCCTGGCGGTCCAGGTGTCGCTCCTGGGGCTTCTCCTTGGACAGCTCCAAAATCACCAACCCTGAAACACACCCAAACACACCTGGGTTACACCTGGGCACACCTGGGGGTACCTGGGTTACACCTGGGGGCACCTGGGGGTACCTGGGCACACCTGGGGTACACCTGGGATACACCTGGGGGTACCTGGGCACACCTGGGTTACACCTGGGCACACCTGGGATACACCTGGAATACACCTGGGGGCACCTGGGATACACCTGGGCACACCTGGGGGCACCTGGGCACAGCTGGGCACACCTGGGTGCAGTTAGATACACCTGGGATACACCTGGGTTACACCTGGACACACCTGGGTTACACCTGAGCACACCTGGGCACACCTGGGATACATCTGGGCACACCTGGGCACACCTGAGATACACCTGGGATACACCTGGGCACACCTGGGGGTACCTGGGCACACCTGGGGGCACCTGGGATACCCCTGGGATACACCTGGGCACACCTGGGATACACCTGGGCACACCTGGGATACACCTGGGCACACCTGGGGGCACCTGGGCACACCTGGGATACACCTGGGCACACCTGGGGGTACCTGGGCACACCTGGGGTACACCTGGGCACACCTGGGGGTACCTGGGCACACCTGGACACACCTATGTCATACCTGGGCACACCTGGGACCCTTCCCTGCGACCTCTGACCCCAGTTCATGCTCTCCCATTGGTCCCTTGGAGATCACCTGAGCGCTGACCACGCCTCCACTAGACCCCACCAAGCCCCGCCCCTTTACCCCTGCCAATCACCCGCCCACCATCACCATGGCAACACAAGCCCCGCCCACTCTAAACCGGAAAGGGCCTCCCCGCGCTCCCCCAAAACAGCGGCCCCTCCCCCTCCCGCCGCGCACCTCCCCCTGCGCTCAAACCCCGCCCATTCCCGGCGGCCCCGCCCACCTGCGCTCTGCAGGGAGGCGCCGATTTCGCGCTCCAGCTCCTCCAGCGCCCGCAGCCGCTCGTTGGCCACGCCGAACCCCGCCATGCCGCCCGCGCCGCTTCCGCCTCCTCCCGCTCCTGTTCCGGTTCCCTTCACCAATGGCAGCGCGGGGTTCCGATCACGTGACAGGAAGCGCCCGCCAGGGGTCGCTCTGGCCGGAACTCAGTGGTGGCGCCGCTCCCTCAGGCGGCCGCTCCGCCTCGTCTCGGTGGTTTTGGGTCCTCCAAGGTTGTTTAGCGTCACAAAACCGCCCAAAATCGGCTCTAAAACCACCCGGAATCGCCTCAAAATCACTCCCGGCTCCCTCACAAGGGTTCGTTCACCACAAAGCACCCGCGGCGTCCTCGATGCCCCTCAGACTCAGCTCGGGAGGACGGAGGAGAGATGGATGGGTGGGAGGGGTTTAGGAGGCCTTTCAGTGCATTTTATAGCGCTCCTCCTCAGGCCACGCCCCTCATTGCCTTTTTTAGAGGTGGTTTCTCCAGGCCACGCCTCTGATTGTCTTTAATAGAGCGATTTTATTCAGGCCACGCCCCTTCATTGACTTTTATTGAGCTTTTATTAGGCCACGCCCTAATTGACTTTTGATGGATGCCTTTTTAGTCACACCACTCCCCTCGTTATATTTGAATACAGATTCCCTCAAGGCCACGCCCTTCGTTACCTTGTTTAGACTCTTTTCTCCAGGCCAGGCCCTTCTTTACCTTTTATAGACCCACTTTTCCAGGCCACGCCTCTTATTAAATTTTTAGACCCGATTTACTCAGGCCACGCCCCTCATTGCCTATTATTGACATCCCTAAGTCACGCCCCTCATTACCTTTTATAGACTCTTTCCTCCAGGACACGCCCACCATTACCTTTTATGGACCCTCTTTTCTCTAGGCCACGCCTTTCATTTCCTTTTTTAGCCCTCGTCCTGAAGCCCCGCCCAGTCTCCCTCACGCAGGCCCCGCCCCCGTTTTTCCCGCGCTGTGACGTCATCGGAGCGCGCCGGGGAAGAAGCGGCGCAGCAATGGCGGCGGTGGCGGCGCCGCGGGCCCCTCCGGCCGCGCCGCTGCTCGAGGCGCTCTCGGCGCTCTCGGCGCTGCCCCCGCACCGCGGGGCCCTCCCGGGCATCGTGCGGGGCCTCCGCGACAGCGCCGGGACCCAGGTACGGGCCCGGGAGGGGAAACCGCCCTCAGCGATAGAGAGCGGCCCTGAGGGGTGGGCGGGAAACGGCATCGCCTCAGAGGAGGAGGGGCAAAAAATGGGATTGGGAACCCTAAAAACTCGGATCTGATCCTAAAAAGCTGGGATCGGACCCCAAAATCGGGATCGCCTTAGGGAGAGAGAGAGAGGGCCCCTGAGGGGTGGGCGGGAAACGGGATCGCCTCAGGGGCGGGAGGGGCAAAAAACGGGATTGGGAACCCTAAAAACGGGATCGCCTCGGGTGGGGAAGTCTAAAAAACGGGATCTGACCCTAAAAACGGGATTGGGAACCATAAAAACCGGGATCTGACCCAAAACCGGCATCGCCTCAGGGATGGGGAGCACCAAAAAACAGGATCGGACCCTAAACAATGGGATCTAGCCCCCAAAAATGGGATCTGACCCCAAAAGTCGGGACTGGGAACCCCAAAGCAGGATCTGACCCTGAAAACTAGGATCGCCTTGGGGGGGGGAGAGGCAGGAAACGGGACTGGGAACCCTAAAAACCGGGATTTGACCCCAAAACTGGGGTGTGACCTGAAGAAAATGGACCTGGCCGCAAAAATCGGGATCTGACCCTAAAAACGGGATTGGGAACGATAAAAACCATTAAAACCGGGATCTGACCCCAAAATTCCGGCTCCCCTCATGGACCGGGGCCCCTCCCCCATCCCATCACGTGACTTCCGGTCACTCCCACCTGACCTTTGACCCTCCGCTGACCCCTGAGTGACCCCTGTTTGACCCCTGACCTTTGTGTGCCCCCTGTTTGACTCCTGCCCCTCCCCCAGGCCGCTCTCGGGGGTCTCCTCGGTGTCACCAACGCCCGCCTGGGCTCCATGAAGACGCGGTGAGTGACAGCTGTGGCAGCCAATCACAGCGCAGGCCACGCCCCTGTCACCCCATCATTGGCTTCTGCCATGGGCGGGGTAAAAACCAATGGGAATGCAGTGAGGGGGCGGGCCCAGCTCTGGAGCCAATGAGACTCGGTCTCTGAGTGACAGCTCCAAAAGCCAATCACAGCGCAGGGCCTGCTCCTCCCTGCTCCTCATTGGCTGCTGTTTTGGGATGGGCGGGGCTGGGTGAGAATAAATGGAAATGTAGTAAAGGGGCGTGGCCAGCTGGGTAGCCAATGAGAATCATTCTCTGTGCTGCCATTGGGTGTGGAGGAGCCAATCAGGGGGGGTTTTAGCCCTGGGGTGGAGCCAGTCAGGAGGGGGGGGGTGTGACCTTATAGCGCTCTCTGATTGGCTGATTATTGTGTGTGCAATTTCAGCAGCCAATCAGGTGTTTGCTTTGTTATATGATTAATGAGGGGGTGGAGCTTTTCTTTGATTAGCTGCTGGGTGTGGGATGGGCGTGGCTTCATCCCAGCCAATCAGATTCTGCTTGAGAGCCACGCCCTCCTCCAGGCTAACCTTTTATGGAAAGTGGGTGGAGCTTGGGCCTTTTAGCAGCCAATCAGGGCCATGGGTGGAGCCAGAGTGGGCGTGGATTCATCACAGCCAATCTGATTTCGTGGTGAGAGCCACGCCCTGCTCTGAGCTGCCTTCATAAGGAAAGTGGGTGGGGTTTGGAGCTTCTAGTAGCCAATCAGGGCTGTGGGTGGGGCCAGAGTGGGTGTGGTTTCAGCTCAGAGCAGGGTGTGGGTCCACCTGCTCCAGGGTTCCCTTATAAGGAAAAAATGGGTGGGGTTGTCACTCCCAGCAGCCAATCGGGGCTGTGGGCGTGGCCGGGCAGGTCGGGGGGCGTGTCCCGCTGAGCCAATGGCGTTGCAGCTTCGAGGGACTGTGCCTGCTGTCGCTATTGGTCAGCGAGAGCCCAGCGAGGCCCTTTCCCGCAGCACTGCCTGGGCTGGCTCCGCCTCCTGCAGCACCTGGGTCCAGGTGAGGGGCGGGGCCAACCTGGGGGGCTGGGATTACACCTGGGATACACCTGGGATACACTTGGGATACACCTGGGTTCACCTGAGATACACCTGGGTTACATCTGGGTGCAGTTAGATACACCTTGGGGTTACCTGGGGTACACCTGGGGGTGGGAAATACACCTGGGATACACCTGGGTGGGGAAAATACACCTGGGATACACCTGGGGGTGGGAAATACACCTGGGATACACCTGGCTGCAGTTACATACACCTGGATTTTCCTGAGATACACCTAGGATACACCGGGATACACCTGGGGGTAACCTGATTACACCTGGGTGCAGTTAGATACACCTGGAGTTACCTGGGATACACCTGGGCACACCTGGGATACCCTGGGGGGCTGGGGTACACCTGGGATACACCTGAGTTTCACCGGGGATACACCCGGGAGGGAGAGATAACCTGGGACACCTGGATCCCCGGGTTACACCCGGGGGGACTGGGATACACCGGGATACACCTGGGTGGGTTAGATCACCTGGAGTTTGGATAAACTGGGGTACACCAGA
>NW_026992788.1:0-31522 GCF_028769735.1 Zonotrichia leucophrys gambelii
AAACCCCTCAAAAACCCCTCCAAACCCCCCTAAAAAAACCCCCAAAATTCCCCAAAAAACCCACCCCCAAATCCACAAAATAAACCCCAAAATTATCCACAAAATCCCACAAAAACCCTGCAAAACCCCCAAATGATCCCCCCAAAAATCCCCCAATAATCACCCAAAACTCCTCAAAAAAATCCCCCCAAAATTCCCAAAAAAATACCCCCAAATCCACAAAATAAACCCCAAAATTATCCCCAAAATCCCACAAAAATCCTGCAAAGCCCCCAAAGAATCCCCCCAAAAATCACCCAATAATCACCTAAAACCCCTCAAAAATCCCTCCAAACCCCCCTAAAAAAAACCCCAAAATTCCCAAAAAAAACCACCCCCAAATCCACAAAATAAACCCCAAAATTATCCCAAAATCCCACAAAAACCCTGCAAAACCCCCAAATGATCCCCCCCAAAATCCCTCTCAAAAATCCCCAAAAATCCCCCAATAATCACCCAAAACCCCTCAAAAATCCCTCCAAACCCCCCTAAAAAAACCCAAAATTCCCCAAAAAACCACCCCCCAAATCCACAAAATAAACCCCAAAATTATCCCCAAAATCCCCCTCAAAAATCCCCCAAAATTCCCAAAAAAATACCCCCCAAATCCACAAAATAAACACCAAAATTATCCACAAAAACCCTGCAAAACCCCCTCAAAGATCCAGCTAAAATCCCCCCAAAAATTTCCCCAAAAACCCCAAAAAACCCCAAAATCCCCCTGAAAAACTCAAAATCCTCCTGGGGACCCCCAAATCCCCCCAAATTCCTCCCATGGGGTCCCTTCATCACCAGGCTGGGGAGGATTTTGGGGGGAATTCGGGGTTTTTTGGGGTCTCTGGAATGGGGAAAACGCTCAGGATCCCCCCAAAACCCTCAGGGGGACCCCAAAATCCCCCAGGGATCCCCAAAATCCCCCAAAATCCCCCCAAAATCCCCCAAAATCCCCCCAAATCTCACCGTCCGTCCCCGTCCCCGTCGAGCTCCGTGAAGGTTTCGGCCGCTTTGGCCTCGTCCTGAGCGGCTGCTGCTGCTGCTCTCTGCTCTGGGGGGGAAATTTGGGGATTTTGGGGGGTTTGGGGACCCCAAAATTCATCCTGAGACCCCCAAAATTCATCCTGAGACCCCCAAAATTCATCCTGGCAGCTTCAGTTGTTCCAGGAACCCCAAAATGTCTCCTGATTTATTCTTGCATTCCCCCTCCCCCGGTGCCCGTTTGGACTCTTCCATTGCTCCCCAAACTCCCCCCGGTGCCCGTTTGGACTCTTCCGTTGCTCCCCAAATCCCCCCGGTGCCCGTTTGGACTCTTCCATTGCTCCCCAAACCCCCCGGTGCCCGTTTGGACTCTTCCGTTGCTCCCCAAACCCCCCCAGTGCCCGTTTGGACTCTTCCATTGATCCCCAATCCCCCCAGTGCCCGTTTGGACTCTTCCGTTGCTCCCCAAATCCCCCAGTGCCCGTTTGGACTCTTCCATTGCTCCCCAAACCCCCCCGGTGCCCGTTTGGACTCTTCCATTGCTCCCCAATCCCCCCAAAAAAACCAAAAAAAACCAAAAAGCCCCAAAGTCCCTCCAGAACCCCCTCAGGACCCCCAGAAAAACCCCCAGAACCCCCTCAAATTCCCCCAAATCCCCCCCCAAATCCCCCCATCTTCTTATCCTCCCCCGTCCCTGCCCATTTGGATCCTTCCATTGCTCCCCAAACCCCCAAAAAAACCACCAAAAACCCCAAAAAAAGCCCCCAAAACCCCCCCAAAAATCGACCAAAAAACCCCCAGAAAACCCCAAATAAAGCCCAAAAAAAAGCCCCAAAAAAATCGACAAAAAACTCCAGAAAAACCAAAAAAAAGTCTACAAAAACCCTCCAAAAAAGCCCAAAACACCCCAAAAAAAACCCTAAAAAACACCAGAAAACCCCAAATAAAGCCCCAAAAAACGCCCAAAAAAAGCCCAAAAAACCCAAAAAAAATCCCCCAAAAAAACCCCAAAGCCCAAAAAAAACCCAAAAAAACAACATAAAACCCCAAAAAAACAAAAAAAATCGACAAAAACCCTCCAAAAAAGCTCAAAGCACCCCAAAAAAACCCCTAAAAAACACCAGAAAACCCCAAATAAAGCCCAAAAAAAAGCCCCAAAAAAATCGACAAAACCCCCCAAAAAAGCCCAAAACACCCCAAAAAAAAAACCTAAAAACCACCAAAAAACCTCAAATAAAGCCCAAAAAACCTCAAAAAATGCCCAAAAAAAGCCTAAAAATCCCCTAAAAAATCCCAAAAAAACCCTCAAAATCCCAAGAAAAGCCTCAAAGATCCCAAAAATAAAAAAAACCCCGAAAACCCCCACCCCCCCCAAATTCCCCCTCACCACCCATTTGGATTGCTCCCCCAAGCCCTAAAAAAGACCAAAAAATCCTCCAAAAAAAACCCAAAAAAACTCAAAAACCGTCCAAAAAAAGCCCAAAAATCCCCAAAAAATCCCAAATAAAACCCCAAAACTCCAAGACACCCCAAGAACCCCAAAATCCCCCCAATCCCCCCCGTACCCCCCCATTTCCTGCGGTGCTCCCCCCGGGCCGCCTGCTCGGGTCCCTCCGCCGCCTCCTTGGCCGCCCTGAGCGTCCCCACGCGCTGCTCCAGCTCCCGCCGGGCCTCCTGCAGCGCCTCCAGCCGGGCCTGGGGGCACGAAAATATCCTGAAATTATCCTGAAATTATCCTGAAATTGTCCTGAAATTATTGTGAAATTATCCTGAAATTATCCTGGAAACTGCCCCCAAAAACTCCTCCTGCAGCGCCTCCAGCCGGGCCTGGGGGCAGAAAATATCCTGAAATTATCCTGAAAATATCCCCAAATTATCCTGGAATTATCCTGAAATTATCCCAGAAACTGCCCCCAAAAACTCCTCCTGCAGCGCCTCCAGCCGGGCCTGGGGGGCACGAAAATATCCTGAAATTGTCCTGAAATTATCCCCAAATTATCCTGAAATTATCCTAAAATTATCCTGAAATTATCCCCAAATTATCCTGAAATTATCCCAGAAACTGCCCCCAAAAACTCCTCCTGCAGCGCCTCCAGCCGGGCCTGGGGGCAAGAAAATGGCACAAAAATGTCCTGAAATTGTCCTGAAATTATCCCAAAGTTAGCCCCAAATTTTCCTGAAATTATCCCGGAAACTGCCCCCAAAAACTCCTCCTGCAGCGCCTCCAGCCGGGCCTGGGGGCACAGAAATATCCTGAAATTGTCCTGAAATTATCCTGAAATTGTCCTGAAAATATCCCCAAATTATCCTGAAATTATCCTGAAATTATCTCCGAAACTGCCCCCAAAAACTCCTCCTGCAGCGCCTCCAGCCGGGCCTGGGGGCACAGAAATATCCTGAAATTATCCTGAAATTATCCTGAAATTATCCTGAAATTATCCTGAAATTATCCCCAAATTATCCTGAAATTATCCTGAAAATATCCCCAAATTATCCTGAAATTATCCTGAAATTATCCTGAAATTATCCTGAAATTATCTCAAAATCATCCCGACATTATCCTGAAAATATCTCAAAGTTATCCTGAAATTACCCCTGAATTATCCCAAAATTATCCCCAGATAATCCCAAAATTATCCCCAAATTATCCCAAAATTATCCCAAAATTATCCCCAAATTATCCTTAAATTATCCTAAAATTATCCTGCAATTATTCTAAAATTATCCTGGATTGATCCCAAAATTTTCCCAAAATTACTCTGCAATTATTCTAAAATTATCCTGGAATTTCCCCAGAATTATCCCAAAATTTCCCCAAATTATCCTGAAATTAACTTGAAATTATCCCAAACTTTTCCCAAAATTAACCCAAATTTTCCCCAAAATTATCCTGAAATTAACCCCAAATTATCTCAGAATTATCCCCAAATCATCTTTAAATTATCATCAAATTACCCTGAAATTACCCCAAAATTTTCCCCAAATTATCCTGAAATTATCCCAAAATTATCCTGAAATAATCCCCAAACTACCCCAAAGTTATACAAAAATTATACTGAAATTATCTTGAAATTATCCCCAAATTATCCTGAAATTATCCCAAAATTACCCCAGAATTATCCCAAATTATCCCCAAATCATCTTTAAATTATCATAAAATTATCCTCCAATTATCCCCAAATTACCCTGAAATTATTCTCCCCAAATGATCCTGAAATTACCCCAGAATTACCCCAAAATTCTCCTGGAATTATTCCAAAATTTCCCTAAAATTCCCCCAATTTTCCCTTAAAATTCCCCCAAATTTCCCCTAAAATTCCCCCAAAATTCCCTTAAAATTCCCCCAAATTTCGCCTAAAATTTCCCTAAAATTCCCCTAAAATTCCCCCAAATTTCCCTTAAAATTCCCCCAAATTCCACCCAAAATTACCCCAAAATTCCCTTAAAATTCCCCCAAATTTCCCTAAAATTCCCCAAAATTCCCCCCAAAATTACCCCAAATTTCCCTAAAATTCCCCCCAAAATTCCCCAAATTTTGCCTAAAATTCCCCCAAAATTCTCTCAAAATGACCCCAAATTTCCCTTAAAATTCCCCCAAATTTTGCCTAAAATTCCCCCAAAATTCTCTCAAATATGACCCCAAATTTCCCTTAAAATTCCCCCAAAATCCACCCCAAATTCCCCCAAATTTCCCTTAAAATTCCCCCAAAATTCCCCCAAATTTCCCCTAAAATTCCCCCAAATTTCGCCTAAAATTTCCCTAAAATTCCCCTAAAATTCCCCCAAAAATCCCCTAAAATTCCCCCAAAATTCCCTTAAAATTCCCCAAAATTCTCCCAAAATTCCCCCAAAATTCCCTCAAAATGACCCCAATTTTCCCTTAAAATTCCCCCAAATTTTGCCTAAAATTTCCGTAAAATTCCCTTAAAATTCCCCTCAAATTCCACCCAAAATTCCCCCCAAATTCTCTCAAAATGACCCAAATTTCCCTGAAAATTCCCTCAAATTTTACCCAAAATTCCCCCAAATTTCCCTTAAAATTCCCCCAAATTCCACCCAAAATTCCCCCAAATTCCACCAAATTTCCCACAAATTTCCCTTAAAATTCCCCCAATTTTTCCCCAAAATTACCCCAAATCCTAAATTCCCCCAAATTTCCCTTAAAATTCCCCCAAATTTCGCCTAAAATCTCCCTAAAATTCCTCTAAAATTGCCCCAAAATTCTCCCAAAATGACCCCAATTTTCCCTTAAATTTCCCCCAAATTTCCCTTAAAATTCCCCCAAAATTTTCCTTAAATTTCCCCAAAATTCCCCACACAAAATTCCCTTAAAATTCCCCAATTCCTAAAATTCCCCCAAATTTCCCTTAAAAATTCCCCAAAAATTCCCCCAAATTTTCCCTAAATTCCCCCAATTATTCCCTTAAAATTCCCCAAAATTCCCCCAATTTTCCCTTAAAATTCCCCCAAATTTCCCCTAAAATTTTCCCCAAAATTCCCCCAAATTCCCAAATTTCCCAAAATTCCCGAATTCCCAGAATTCCCATTTTCCCGCACCTGTTTTTGGCGTTTTCCCTCGGCCGCCTCCTGCACCAGGGAAAAACCAGAATAAATCAGTATAAACCAGTAAAAACCAGTAAAAACCTGTATGGACCAGTATAGACCAGCCGCTCCTCGCGCTCCTTACGGCCTTCTCCTGGAAAACCAGTATAAACCAGTATAAACCAGTATGACCAGTATGGACCAGTATAAACAAGGAAAAACCAGAAACAATCATGAAAAACCAGTATGGACCAGTATAAACCAGTATAAACCAGCCACTCCTCACGCTCCTTACGGCCCTTTTCCTAGGGAAAACCAGTATAACCAGTAGACCAGTATAAACCAGTATGGACCAGTATAAAGAAAAACCAGAAAATCCATGAAAAACCAGTATAAACCAGTATGACCGTATGACCAGCTGCTCCTCCGCTCCTTATGGCCCTTTTCCTAGGAAAACATATAAACCAGTATGGACCAGTATAAACCACGCTACTCCACTTTACGGCTTTCCCTAGGGTAAAACCAGTATAAAACCAGGATAATAAACCAGTAAAGGACCATATAAACCAGTAAAACCAGCCGCTCCTCCGCTCCTTACGGCCCCTTTCCCTGGAAAATACCGGTAAAACCAGTAAAAACCAGTATGGACCAGTATAAACCAGTATAAACCAGCCACTCCTTGCGCTCCTTACGGCCCTTTCCCTGGAAACATACCAGTAAAAACCAGTATAAACCAGTATGGACCAGTATGGACCAGTATGGACCAGTATAAACCAGCCGCTCCTCGCGCTCCTTACGGCCCTTTTCCCTGGAAAACCAGTATAAACCAGTATAAACCAGTATGGACCAGTATGGACCAGTATAAACGAGGAAAAACCAGGAAAAATCCATGAAAAACCAGTAAAAACCAGTATAAACCAGTATAAACCAGTATAAAACCAGTATGGACCAGTATAATCAGCCGCTCCTCGCGCTCCTTACGGCCCTTTTCCTCTGAAAATACCAGTATGGACAGTAAAAACCAGTATAACGTATGGACCAGTATAGACCATATAATCGAGAAAACAGGAAAAATCATGAAAAACCAGGAAAAATCCATGAAAAACCAGTATAAACCAGTATAAACCAGTATAAACCAGTAAACCACCCCTCCTCCCACTCCTTACGGCCTTTTCCCTAGGAAAAACCAGTATAATCAGTTAAACCAGTATAAACCAGTATAAACCAGTATGGACCAGTATAGACCAGCCGCTCCTCCCGCTCCTTACGGCCCTTTTCTCTAGGGAAAACCAGTATAAACCAGTATAAACCAGTATAGACCAGCCGCTCCTCCCGCTCCTTACGGCCCCTTTCCCTAGGGAAAACCAGTATGGACCAGTATAAACCAGTATGGACCAGTATGGACCAGTATAAACCAGTATGGACCAGTATAAATGAGGAAAAACCAGGAAAAATCCATGAAAAACCAGTAAAAACCAGTATAAACCAGCCGCTCCTCCCGCTCCTTACGGCCTTTTTCCCTAGGGAAAACCAGTATGGACCAGTATAAACCAGTATGGACCAGTATGGACCAGTATGGACCAGTATAAACGAGGAAAAACCAGGAAAAATCCATGAAAAACCAGTATAAACCAGTATAAACCAGCCGCTCCTCGCGCTCCTTACGGCCCTTTTCCCTAGGGAAAACCAGTATAAACCAGTATAAACCAGTATAAACCAGTATGGACCAGTATAAACCAGCCGCTCCTCCCGCTCCTTACGGCCCTTCTCCCTAGGGAAAACCAGTAAAAACCAGTATGGACCAGTATGGACCAGTATGGACCAGTATAAACAAGGAAAAACCACGAAAAATCCATGAAAAACCAGTATAAACCAGTATGGACCAGTATAAACCAGCCGCTCCTCGCGCTCCTTACGGCCCTTTTCTCTGAAAAACCAGTACAAACCAGTACAAACCAGTATGGGACCAGTATGGGACCAGTATAAACCATTATGGACCAGAATAAACCAGTAGTGAACAGTATGGACCAGTACAAACCAGTACAAACCAGTATCCCCAGTACCTGCAGGTGCTCTCACAGCCATTCCCAGTACAGACCAGTACAAACCAGTATAACCAGTACAAACCAGTATCCCCAGTTTCCCCAGTCTCCCCAGTACCTGCAGGTGTTCTCACAGCCATTCCCAGTACAGACCAGTACAAACCAGTACAAACCAGTACCTGCAGGTGCTCTCACAGCCATTCCCAGTACAGACCAGTACAAACCAGTAAAAACCAGTACAAACCAGTACAAACCAGTACAAACCAGTACAAACCAGTACAAACCAGTACAAACCAGTACAAACCAGTACAAACCAGTACAAACCAGTACAAACCAGTCTCCCCAGTACCTGCAGGTGTTCTCACAGCCATTCCCAGTACAAACCAGTACAGACCAGTACAAACCAGTCTCCCCAGTCTCCCCAGTACCTGCAGGTGCTCTCACAGCCATTCCCAGTACAGACCAGTACAAACCAGTATAACCAGTACAGACCAGTCTCAGTACCTGCAGGTGTTCTCACAGCCGGCCCCGCTCCCCCACTCGTCGGTGCCATCGCAGCAATCTGGGGGGGACGGGGTTAAAATCCCCCCAAAATCACAAAAAATCCCCAAAATCCCCCCAAAATCATCCCCAAACTCCCCCAGGACCCCCCAAAATCCCCCCAAAAATCACCAGGACCCCCCAAAACCCCCTCAGGGCCCCCCAAACCCCCCCAAAATACCCCAAATCTTCCCCAAGACCCCCCCAAAAATCCTTTCAGGACCCTTCAAGCCCCCCAGGACCCCCCAAAATCCCCCCCAGGACCCCTCAAATCCACCCCAAAACATCCCCAAATCTCCTCCAGGACCCCCCAAAATCCCCCCCAGGACCCCCCAAATACCCCCAAAACTCCCAAGACCCCCTCAGGACTCCCCAAAACCCCCTCAGGACCCCCCCAAACACCCCAAATCTTCCCCAAGACCCCCCCAAACCCCCCCAGGACCCCCTGAAATCCCTTCAGGACCCCCTGAAACCTCCCCAGACCCCTCCAAATCCCGTCTAAAATCCCCCCAGGACCCCCCAAACCCTCTCAGGACCCCCCCAAACGCCCCCAGGACCCCCCAAAATCCTCCCCAGGACCCCTCAAATCCACCCCAAACCCCCTCAGGACACCCCCAAACCCCCCCAGGACCCCCCAAATCCCCCCGGGACCTCCTCAAATCCCCCTCAAAACTCCCCCCAAAAACCCCCCCAGGACCCCCCAAAACTGCCCCAAATCCCCCCCAGGACCCCTCAAATCCACCCCAAAGCCCCCGGGACCCCCCAAACCCCCCCAGGACCCCCCCAAAACCCCCCAGGACCCCCCAAAACCCCTCAGGACCCCCCAAAACCTCCCCAAAATCCCCTCCAAGACCCCCAAAATGCCCCCAAACCCACCCAGGACCCCCTCAAAACTCGCCCCAAACCCTCTCAGACCCCCCCAAATCCCCCTCAGGACCCCCCAAAATCCCCCCAGGACCCCTCAAATCCCCCCCAGGACCCCCCAAAGCCCCCAGACCCCCCAAGACCCCCCAGACCCACCGCAGACCCCGTCGTTGACGTGGGCCGTGGAGATGCGCAGTGCCCAAACCCCCCAAATCCCCCCAAAATACCCCAAATCTTCCCCAAACCCCCCCAAACCCCCTCAGGACCCCCTAACCCCCCCAGGACCCCCCAAAATGCCCCAAATCTTCCCCAGGACCCCCTGAAATCCCTTCAGGACCCCTCAAATCACCCCCAAAACCCCCCAAAACCCCCTCAGGACCCCCCAAAACCTCCCCAGACCCCTCCAAATCCCCTCTAAAATCCCCCCCAGGACCCCCCAAAATCCCCCCCAGGACCCCTCAAATCCACCCCAAATCCACCCCAAACCCCCTCAGGACCCCCCAAATCCCCCTCAGGACCCCCAAAACCCCTCCAGGACCCCCCAAATCCCCCCAGGACCCCCCAAGCCCCCAGACCCACCGCAGACCCCGTCATTGACGTGGGCAGCAGGGATGTGCAGTGCCCAAACCCCCCCAAATCCCCCCCAGGACCCCCCAAAATGTCCCAAACCCCTTCAGTGACCCCCCAAACCCCCCAGGACCCCCTCAGATCCCCCCCAGGACCCCCCAAACGCCCCCAGGACACCCCAAAGCCCCCAGACCCACCACAGACTCTGTCATTGACGTGGGCCACAGGGATGCGCAGTGCCCAAAGCCCCCCAAATCCCCCCCAAATCCCCCCCAAAATACCCCAAATCCTCCCCAAACCCCCTCAGGACCCCCCCAAACCCCCTCAGGACCCCCCAAACCCCCCCAGGCCCCCCCAAAGCCCCCAGACCCACCGCAGACCCCGTCATTGACGTGCGCCGCGGGGATGCTGCGGGGTCGGTGCCCGGCGTTGGCGCAGTGGAAGCGCCCGTTGGGGCAGGCCGGGGTCCCTGCGGGGATTTTGGGGGGGTCTCAGGGGGTCCCCAAGGTCTGGGGGGGTCTGGGGGGGCACCCAGAGAGACCTCAGGGACCCCTCCCCAAAATTTGGGGAGTTGGGAAGGCCCTGGGTGGATTTTGAGGGGTCCTGAAAGGGACATGGGGGAAATGAGGGCATTTTGGGGGTCCCAGGTGATATTGGGGACCCTAAAAGTGAGGAGGGGGCTCTGAGGGGGGGGATTCTGGAGGTTTGGGGGTCCCTGGGGGGATTTTGGGGGGTCCTGAGTGGATTTTGGGGGGTCCCAGAGGGATTTTGGGGGGTCCTGAGGGGATTTTGGGGGAATTTTGGGGGGTCCTGGGGAACATTGGGATCCCTAAATATGAGGAGGGGGCTCTAATGGGGGAGATTTTGGAGCTTTGGGGGTCCCTGGGGGGATTTTGGGGGGTCTCAGGGGGTCCCCAAGGTCGGGGGGGGTCTGGGGGGCACCCAGAGAGACCTCAGGGACCCCTCCCCAAAATTTGGGGGGTGGGAAGGTTCCAGAAGGGCCCTGGGGGGAGAAATTGGGGGGTCCTGAGGGGATTTGGGGGAATTTGGGGGTCCCTGGGGGGATTTTGGGGGTCCTGAGGGGATTTTGGGGGGGTCTTAGGGGGTCCCCAAGGTCTGGGGGGGTCTGGGGGGGCACCCAGAGAGACCTCGGGGACCCCTCCCCAAAATTTGGGGGGTCGGGAAGGTCCTGGGTGGATTTTGGGGGGTCCTGAAAGGGATATGGGGGGAATTCTGGGGAGATTTTGGGGGGTCCTGAAGGGATTTTGGGGGGATTTTGGGGGGTCTTAGGGGGTCCCTTCAGTCTGGGGGGGCTCCCAGAGGGGATTCGGGGACCCCTCCCCAAAATTTGGGGGGGCGGGAAGGTTCCAGAAGGGCCCTGGAGACCCAAAAGTGAGGAGGGGGCTTGAATAGGGAGGGAGTTTGGAAATTCTGGGGCAATTTTGGGGCTTTTGGGGCCATTTTGGGCCAATTTTGGGGTTTTTGGGGTGATTTTTGGGGTTCCCTGTGAATTTTTTGGGGCAGTTTTGGGGTTTTTGGGGTTCCCATTACCCGGGGGGTTTTTAGGGGTGCCGAGTTCATTTTTGGGGTGATTTTGGGGTTTTTTGGGGCAGTTTTGGGGCAGTTTTTGGGGCAGTTTTGGGGTGGGTTTTGGGGTTTTTGGGGCCATTTTGGGGCAGTTTTTGGGGTGGATTTTGGGGCAGTTTTGGGGTTTTTGGGGTTCCCATTACCCCGGGAGGTTTTTGGGGGTGCTGAGTCCATTTTTGGGGCGATTTTGGGGCAGTTTTGAGGCATTTTTGGGGTGGATTTTGGCGGTTTTGGGGCCATTTTTGGGGCGGTTTTTGGGGTCATTTTGAGGCAGTTTTGGGGTGGATTTTGGGGTTTTTGGGGTTCCCATTACCCCGGGGGGTTTTTGGGGGTGCTGAGTTCATTTTTGGGGTGATTTTGGGGTTTTTGGGCACCCACCGGGCTCCTCAGACCCATCCTGGCAGTCCCAGTTCTGGGGCAATTTTGGGTTTTTTTGTGGCAGTTTTTGGGGTGAATTTTGGGGTTTTTGGGGCATTTTTGGGGTTTTTGGGGTTCCCATTACCCCGGGGGGTTTTTGGGGGTGCGGAGTCCATTTTTGGGGCGGTTTTGGGGTTTTTGGGGCCATTTTGGGGCAGTTTTGGGGTGGTTTTGAGGCAGTTTTGGGGTGGATTTTGAGGTTTTTGGGGCGGTTTTTGGGGTGGATTTTGGGGTTTTTGGGGTTCCCATTACCCCGGGGGTTTTTGGGGGTGCCAAGTCCATTTTTGGGGTGGATTTTGGTGTTTATGGGGCCATTTTTGGGGGGGGTTTGGGCCATTTTTGGGGTTTTGGGGCAGTTTTGGGGTTTTTGGGGTTCCCATTGCCCCGGGGGGTTTTTGGGGGTGCCCAGTTCATTTTTGGGGCAATTTTGGGGTTCCCTGTGAGGTTTTTGGGACAGATTTTGGGGCAGTTTTGAGGCAGTTTTGGGGTGGATTTTGAGGTTTTTGGGGCCATTTTTGGGGCGGTTTTTGGGGCAGTTTTGGGGTTTTTGGGGTTCCCATTACCCGGGGGGTTTTTGGGGGTGCCGAGTCCATTTTTGGGGTGATTTTGGGGTTTTTGGGGACCCACCGGGCTCCTCAGACCCATCCTTGCAATCACAGTTCTGGGGGTATTTTGGGGTTTTTTGTGGCAGTTTTTGGGGTGAATTTTGGGGTTTTTGGGGTGGATTTTGGGGTTTTTGGGGCCATTTTGGGGCAGTTTTTGGGGTGGTTTTGAGGCAGTTTTGGGGTTCCCTGTGGGTTTTTGGGGCAGTTCTGGGATGGATTTTGGGGTTCCCTGTGAGGTTTTTGGGGCAGTTTTGGGGTTTTTGGGGTTCCCACGGCCCCAGGGGGTTTTTGGGGGTGCCGAGTCCATTTTTGGGGTGATTTTGGGGTTTTTGGGGACCCACCAGGCTCGTCAGACCTGACCTGGCAATCACAGTTCTGGGGCAATTTTGGGTTTTTTTGTGGCAGTTTTTGGGGCAGTTTTTGGGGTGGTTTCGGGGCACTTTTGGGGTTTTTGGGGTTCCCATTACCCCGGGGGGGTTTGGGGGTGCCGAGTCCATTTTTGGGGCAGTTTTGGGGTTATTGGGGCCATTTTGGGGTGGTTTTTGGGGCCGTTTTTGGGGCACTTTTGGGGTTTTTGGGGTTCCCACTGGCCCGGGGGGTTTTGGGGGTGCTGAGTCCATTTTTGGGGTGGATTTTGGGTATTTTTGGGGCTGTTTTTGGGGTGGTTTTGGGGCAGTTTTGGGGTGGATTTTGGCGTTTTTGGGGCCATTTTTGGGGCGTTTTTTGGGGCAGTTTTGGGGTTTTTGGGTTCCCATTGCCCCGGAAGGTTTTTGGGGGTCCCGAGCCCATTTTTGGGGTGATTTTGGGGTTTTTGGGCACCCACCGGGCTCGTCAGACCCATCCCTGCAGTCCCAGTTCTGAGGCAATTTTGGGGCCATTTTGGGGCAGTTTTGGGGTTTTTGGGGTTCCCATTGCCCCGGGGGGTTTTTGGGGGTGCCGAGTCCATTTTTGGGGTGATTTTTGGGTTTTTGGGGTGATTTTGGGGTTTTTGGGGACCCACCAGGCTCGTCAGACCCATCCCTGCAAACACAGTTCTGGGGCAATTTTGGGGTTCCCTGTGGGGTTTTTGGGGCAGTTTTGGGGTTTTTGGGGTTCCCATTGCCCCGGGGGTTTTTGGGGGTGCCGAGTCCAGTTTTGGGGTGATTTTGGTGTTTTTGGGGCCATTTTTGGGGTGGTTTTTGGGGTGGTTTTGAGGCAGTTTTGGGGTGGATTTTGGCGTTTTTGGGGCCATTTTTGGGGTGGTTTTTGGGGCAGTTTTTGGGGTGAATTTTGGGGTTTTTGGGGTTCCCATTACCCTGATGGGGTTTTTGGGGGTGCTGAGTTCATTTTTGGGGTGATTTTTGGGGTTTTGGGGACCCACCGGGCTCCTCAGACCCATCCCTGCAATCACAGTTCTGGGGTGGATTTTGGGGTTTTTGGGGCCGTTTTTGGGGTGGATTTTGGGGTTCCCTGTGGGGTTTTTGGGGCAGTTTTGGGATTTTTGGGGTCCCCATTACCCCAGGGGGTTTTTGGGGTGCCGAGCCCATTTTTGGGGCAATTTTGGGGCCATTTTGGGGCAGTTTTTGGGGTGGTTTTGAGGCAGTTTTGGGGTGGATTTTGGGTTTTTTGGGGTGGATTTTGGCATTTTTGGGGCAGTTTTGGGGTTTTTGGGGTTCCCATTACCCCAGGGGTTTTTGGGGGTGCCGAGTCCATTTTTGGGGTGATTTTTGGGGTTTTTGGGCACCCACCGGGCTCGTCAGAGCCGTCCTTGCAGTCACAGTTCTGGGGGATTTTGGGTTTTTTTGTGGCAGTTTTTGGGGTTCCCTGTGGGGTTTTTGGGGCAGTTTTGGGGTTTTTGGGGTTCCCATTGCCCCGGGGGGTTTTGGGGGTGCCGAGTCCATTTTTGGGGCAGTTTTGGGGTTTTTGGGGCCATTTTCGGGTAGTTTTTGGGGTGGTTTTGAGGCAGTTTTGGGGTGGATTTTGGCGTTTTTGGGGCCATTTTTGGGGTGGTTTTTGGGGTGGTTTTTGGGGTGATTTTGGGGTTTTTGGGGTTCCCATTGCCCGGGGGGTTTTTGGGGGTGCCGAGTCCATTTTTGGGGTGATTTTTGGGGTTTTTGGGCACCCACCGGGCTCCTCAGACCCATCCTTGCAATCACAGTTCTGGGGGATTTTGGGTTTTTTTTGTGGCAGTTTTTGGGGTGGTTTTGGGGCAGTTTTGGGGTTCCTGTGGGGTTTTTGGGGCAGTTTTGGGATTTTTGGGGTCCCCATTACCCCAGGGGGTTTTTGGGGGTGCCGAGCCCATTTTTGGGGCAATTTTGGGGCCATTTTTGGGCAGTTTTTGGGGTGGTTTTGAGGCAGTTTTAGGGTGGATTTTGGCGTTTTTGGGGCAGTTTTGGGGTTTTTGGGGTTCCCATTACCCCGGGGGGTTTTTGGGGGTGCCGAGTCCATTTTTGGGGTGATTTTTGGGGTTTTTGGGCACCCACCAGGCTCGTCAGACCCATCCTTGCAATCACAGTTTGGGGGCCATTTTGGGGTGTTTTTTGGGGCAATTTTGGGGTTCCCTGTGGGGTTTTTGGGGCAGTTTTGGGGTTTTTGGGGTTCCCACAGCCCCGGGGGGTTTTTGGGGGTGCCGAGTCCATTTTTGGGGTGATTTTGGGTTTTTTGTGGCAGTTTTTGGGGTGGTTTTGAGGCAGTTTTGGGGTGGATTTTGGGGTTTTTGGGGTTCCCATTGCCCCGGGGGGTTTTTGGGGGTGCCGAGTCCATTTTTGGGGTGATTTTGGGGTTTTTGGGCACCCACCGGGCTCGTCAGAGCCGTCCTTGCAGTCACAATAATCGTCATTGACCCAGCTGAAGGCGACGGAGCCGGAGCCGTCCAGGCAGCGGAACGGAACCGAGGGGTCGTAGAACGGCAGCTCTGGGGGAAATTCGGGAAAATTTGGGGAATTTTGGGCAAATTTGGGGAATTTTGGGGATTTAGGGTTTGGGTGGATTTCAGGGGATTTTGGGGGAGATTTGGGATTTAGGGGAGAATTTGAGGGAGTTTTGGTGGGGAAATTGGGGAATTTTGAGCGGGATTTGGTGGAATTTTGGGAAATTTTAGGGGGAAATTTGGGGAAAATTGGGGATTGGGGGGATTTGGGGGAAATTTGGGGATTTTGGGGGGATTTCAGGGGGATTTGGGGAAATCTGGGAGGAGTTTGGGGATTTAGGGGGAGATTTGGGGGAGTTTTGGTGGGGAAATTGGGGGGATTTGAGCGGGATTTGGGGGGAAATTTGGGGATTTTGGGGGGATTTGGAGGGAATTTTGGGTTGGTTTGAGGAGATTTGGGGATTTGAAGGGATTTAGGGGAATTTTGGGGAAATTTGGGGATTTCTGGGGAAATTTGAGGGGTTTGGGGGGATTTCAGGGGATTTTGGGGGGAGTTTGGGGATCTCAGGGGAGATTTGGGGAGTTTTGGTGGGAAATTGGGAATTTGAGCGGGATTTGGGGGAAATTTGGGGATTTTGGGGTGGATTTGGGGAGATTTAGGGACAATTTTGGGTTGGTTTGAGGAGATTTGGGGATTTTGGGGCGGAAATTTGGGGAAAATTGGGGATTTGGGGGATCTGAGGGAAATTTGGGGATTTGGGGGAAATTTGGGGATTTTGGGTGGATTTGGGGATTTTGGGGAGATTTAGGGGGAACTTTGGGTTGGTTTGAGGAGATTTTGGGATTTTAGGGGGAAATTTGGGGAAAATTGGGGATTGGGGGGATTTGGGGGAAATTTGGGGATTTGGGAAGATTTGAAAGGCATTTGAGGAAGATCTGGAGAAAGTTTTGGGAGATTTGAGGGTTTTTTTGGGCGGAATTTCAGGGAATTTTGGGGTTTTTTTGGGTTGAGGGTTATTTTGGGTGAATTTTTGGGGATTTTGGGGTCACTCACAGCTCAGGGGTTGGGGCACCATCACCTGGGGGTCCCAGGTGGGATTTGGGTGAATTTGGGGTTTTTTGGGTGAATTTTGGGGATTTTTTTTTTTGCTTTTGGGGGGATTTCAGGGAATTTTGGGGTTTTTTGGTTGAGGGTTATTTTGGGGTGAAGTCTGGGGATTTTGGGGTGATTTTGGGGTTTTTGGGTGAATTTTGGGGATTTTTTTCTGTTTTTTGGGGGATTTCGGGAATTTTGGGGTCTTTTTGGGTTGAGGGTGATTTTGGGTGAATTTTGGGGTTTTTGGGGTGAATTTGGGGTTTTTTGGGTGAATTTTGGGGGTTTTTTTGGGGGGATTTCAGAGAATTTTGGGGTTCTTTGGGTGAATTTTGCGGATTTTTTGAGGGTTTTTTTTGGGGGGAATTCAGGAAATTTTGGGGTTTTTTTGGGTTGAGGATTATTTTGGGGTGAATTTGGGGTTTTTTGGTGAATTTTGGGGATTTTTTGGAGGGTTTTTTTGGGGAATTTCAGGGAATTTTGGGTTAGGGTTATTTTGGGGTGAATTTTTGGGGTTTTTTGGGTGAATTTGGGTTTTTTTGGGTGAATTTTGGGGCATTTTTTGGGGTTTTTTTGGGGGGGATTTCAGAGAACTTGGGGGTTTTTTGGGTTGAGGTGATTTTGGGGTGAATTTGGGGTTTTTTGGGTGAATTTTGGGGTTTTTTTGGGGTGAATTTTGGGGATTTTTTGGGGGTTTTTTTGGGGGGATTTCAGGGAATTTGGGGGTTTTTTGGGTTGAGGGTTATTTTGGGGTGAATTTGGGGTTTTTGGGGTGAATTTGGGGTTTTTTGGGTGAAATTTGGGGTTTTTTGGGTGAATTTTGGGGATTTTTTTGGGGGTTTTTTGGGGGGATTTCAGGGAATTTTGGGGTTTTTTTGGGTTCAGGGTGATTTTGGGGTGAATTCTGGGGTTTCTGGGGTCACTCACGGCTCAGTGGTTGGAGCACCATCACCTGGGGGTCCCAGGTGGGATTTGGGGTTTTTTGGGGGAATTTTGGGGGTTTTTTTTGGGTTTTTTTGGGGGAATTTCAGAGAATTTTGGGGTTTTTTGGGTTGAGGGTGATTTTGGGGTGAATTTTGGGGATTTTGGGGTCACTCACAGCTCAGGGATTGGGGCACCATCACCTGGGGGTCCCAGGTGGGATTTGGGGTTTTTTGGGGTGAATTTTGGGGCATTTTTTGGGGGTTTTTGGGGGGGATTTCAGAGAATTTTGGGGTTTTTTGGTTGAGGGTTATTTTGGGGTGAAGTCTGGGGATTTTGGGGTGAATTTGGGGTTTTTTGGGTGAATTTTGGGGCATTTTTTGGGGTTTTTTTGGGGGATTTCAGGAATTTGGGGGTTTTTTGGGTGAGGGTTATTTTGGGTGAATTTGGGGTTTTTGGGGTGAATTTGGGGTTTTTGGGGTGAATTTGGGGTTTTTGGGGTGAATTTTGGGGTTTTTGGGGGGATTTTGGGGGATTTTTTTGGGGTTTTTTGGGGGGATTTCAGGGAATTTTGGGTTTTTTGGGTTGAGGGTTATTTTGGGGTGAATTCTGGGGATTTTGGGGTCACTCACGGCTCAGGGATTGGGGCACCATCACCTGGGGGATCCCAGGTGGGATTTGGGGTGAATTTGGGGTTTTTTGGGTGAATTTTGGGGCATTTTTGGGGGTTTTTTTGGGGGGGGATTTCAGGGAATTTTGGGGTTTTTTGGGTGAATTTTGGGGATTTTTTTTTCGGTTTTTTGGGGGAAATTCAGGGAATTTTGGGTTTTTTGGGTTGAGGGTTATTTGGGGGTGAATTTGGGGTTTTTGGGGTGAATTTTGGGGATTTTTTGGGGGTTTTTTGGGGGGATTTCAGAGAATTTTGGGGTTTTTTGGGTTGAGGGTGATTTTGGGGTGAATTTTGGGGATTTTGGGGTCACTCACGGCTCAGGGCCACCCCCCGGGGTCGCGGCACCGTCACCTCGGGGGTCCCGCCCAGGGCCAGGGGCAGCAGCAGCACCAGGGGCAGCATGGCGGGGAAACTGAGGCACGGAGCAGCAATCAGCCCCAAATCCCGATAAATTCACCCCAAATCAGCCCCAAATCCCCCCAAAAAAATCCCTCAAATCCACCCCAAAATCCCACAAATCCCCCCAAAACAGCCCCAAAAAATCCCCTTAAATCCATCCCAAAACAGCCACAAATTCCCTTAAATCCACCCGAAAATCTCCCAAAACAGCCCCAAAAAATCCCCTTAAATTCACCCCAAATCAGCCCCAAATCCCAAAATTCACCCCAAAAATCAAAAAAATCCCCCCAAAACAGCCCCAAATCCCTTAAATTCACCCCAAATCACCCAAAATTCCCCCAAATCCACCAAAATCTCCCCAAAACAGCCCCAAAAAATCCCCTTAAATCCACCCCAAATCAGCCCCAAATCCCGATAAATTCACCCCAAAATCCCAAAAACCCCCAAAACAGCCCCAAAAAATTCCATTAAATCCATCCAAACAGCCCAAAATCCCTTAAATCCACCCAAAATCCCCAAAACAGCCCCAAAAAATCCCCTTAAATTCACCCAAATCACCCCAAATCCCTCAAATTCACCCAAAAATCCCACAAATCCCCCAAACAGCCCCAAAAATTCCCTTAAATCACCCCAAAATTCCAAAACAGCCCCAAAAAAAATTCCCATTCAAATCCCAAATCCCCAAATCCAACCCCACATTCCCTTAATCCCCAAATTCACCCCAAATCCCCTCAAATCCATCCCAAAATCCCTCAAATTCACCTTAAATTCACAAAAAATCCCTCAAATCCACCCCAAAACAGCCCCAAAAAATTCCCTTAAATCCACCCCAAAATCTCCCAAATCAGCCCCAAATCCCCTTAAAATTCACCCCAAAACAGCCCAAAATCCCTCAAATTCACAAAAGAATCCCTCAAATCCCCCCCAAATCAGCCCCAAATCCCAATAAATTCACCCCAAAACAGCCCCAAAAAATTCCCTTAAATCCACCCCAAACCAACCCCACATTCCCTTAAAATTCACCCCAAATCCATCACAAAATCCCTCAAATTCACCTTAAATTCACAAAAAAATCCCTCAAATCCCCCCAAAATCAGCCCCAAATTCCCTTAAACCCACCCAAATCTCCTTAAATTCACCCCAAACTCCCTCAAATCCCCCAAATCAGCCCCAAATCCCCTTAAATTCACCCCAAAATCCCCACAAATCCCCCAAAACAGCCCCAAAAAATTCCCTTAAATCCATCCCAAATCAGCCCCACATTCCCTTAAAATCCACCCCAAAACCCCTCAAATCCAACTCAAAACCCCAAAAAACCACCTCAAAATCCATCAAATCCCCATAAATTCCATTAAACTCACCCCAAAATCCCCCAAATCCCCTTAAATCCAACTCAAACCCCCCCAGATTCACCTAAATTACCCCAAATCCCCTCAAATTCCCCCCAAACCCCTCAAATCCCCTTCAATTACCCCAAATCCCTCAAATCCACCCCAAATTCCATTAAATTCATCCCAAACCCCACAAATCCGACCAAAACCCCTCAAATCCTCGCAAATTCACCCCAAAATCGTCAGGATCCCCCAAAAATGCCCTTTAACCCTCAAAAATCCCCAATGCCCTCAAAAATCCCCTTTAGCCCCCCCAAAATCCCTTTTAAACCCCCTCAAATTCTCCTTTAAACCCCCAAAATCCCCTTTAAACCCCCCAAAACCCCTCAGATCCCCTCCCAGACCGCTCAGAAAACCCCCAAATCCCCTCAAAAGTTCCCAAAAATCGCAAAAATTCCCCAAAATCTCCCCCAGCCCCCCCCAGTACCGCTCCGGCCTCACTCGCGCGCCTCAGCCCCCACAGGCCGGAACCGGAAGTGGCACCGGGCGGAACTTCCGGTCCTTCCAAGGCCGCCGCCATTTTGAGCGCGGCGTTTGCTGTCTTGTGGGCGCCGCCATTTTGGGTGCGGCGGCTCAGCCAATCAGCGCCTGAGCGTCCCGTTGTCATAGCGACGGGGGGGCGGGGCCAAGGCGCGGATGCTGCTGGGGGCACGTGCGGGAATTTGGGGGGTCCTGGGGGAGAATTTGGGGCGAAATTGGGGAAATTTGGGGGTCCTGAGGGGATTTGGGGTGAAATTGGGGAATTTTGGGTGAAATTTGGGGAATTTGAGGGGTCCTGAGAAGATTTAGGGTAAAATTTTGGGGATTTGGGGGTTATGGGAGAGATTTGGGGTAAAATTTGAGAAATTTGGGGGTCCTGAGGGGATTTGGGGCAAAATTGGCGAAATTTGGGGATCCTGGAGGAAGCTTTGGGGGGTCCTGAGGGGTTTTGGGGTGAAATTTGAAGGATTTGAGGGGATTTGGGGGATTTGATGTGAAATTTGGCAGATTTCAGGGTCCTGAGGGAATTTTGGGGGGATTTGTGATGAAATTTGGGGGGGGGGGTTTGAGGGCCGTTGTGGCAAAATTTGGGGGATTTGGGGAAGATTTTGGGGGTCCTGGGAAGGAAATTTGGGAGATTTGGGGTGAAATTTGGGGGGAATTTTGGGAGGAATTCGGGAAATTTGGGGGTTCTGGGTGGGATTTTTGGGGGTCCTGGGAATGAAATTTGGGGGATTTGGGGTGAAATTTGGGGGAATTTTGGGAGGAATTTGGGAAATTTGGGGGTTCTGGGGGGATTTTTGGGGGGTCCCGGGGGGGTAAATTTGGGGTGGGATTTGGGGTTCCTGGGGGGGATTTGGGGTTTTCCAGGCATAAATAAATTTCGGGGTGAAATTTGGGGATTTTGGGTCAATCCAAGGGTCCCCTCTGTGCCCCCCCAGCTCCGGGACCCCCAAATGGCGAACAGAGACCCTGGTACGGGGGGGGGGGCGGGGAATTGGGGGGATTTTGGGGGGTCCTGGGGGGATTTTGGGGTTATTTTGGGTTAATTTGGGTTTATTTGGGTTTATTTTGGGGGTTTTGGGGTTATTTTGGGGTTATTTTGGGTTATTTTATTTTGGGTTTATTTTGGGTTATTTAGGCATATTTTGGGTTTGTTTTGGGTTCCCTGCAGTTATTTGGGGTTATTTGGGGTTTTTCGGGTTTTTTTGGGGGGTCCTGGGGGGATTTTGGGATTATTTTGGGTTATTTTTGGTTATTTTGGGTAATGTTGATGTCCCTGTGGTTATTTTGGGGTTCCTGAGGTTATTTTGGGGTTCATTTGGATTTATTTTTGGATTCTCTGCACTTGCTAGGGGTTATTTTGGGGTTATTTTGGGTTTATTTGGGTTTATTTTGGGGGTTTTGGGGTTATTTTGGGGTTACTTTGCGTTATTTGGGGTCCTTGTGGTTATTTTGGGGATTTCAGGGGTAATTTTGGGGTTATTTTGGGTTTATTTGGGTTTATTTGGGGTTTATTTGGGGTTATATTGGGTTCCCTGTGGTTATTTCGGGTTATTTTGGGTTACGTTTGTCTATTTTGGACTATTTTGGGTTATTTTTGTTATTTTTTGTTATTTTGGGGGTCTCTGACCCCGTTTTCCCCCCTCCCCAGGCCGGGCCCAGCCCCAGAACGGCCCCGGGACCCCCCGGGACCCCCGGCAGGACCAGGTGGGGCTGACCCCCCCCGTGACCTCTGACCCCTGACCTCCCATGACCCCTGACCCCACTGTGACACTTCCATGACCTCCTCGTGACCTCTGGTGTCCCCGTGACCCTTACATGACCCCTCTGTGACCCCCCAATGACCCCTGACCCCCCCCCCAAATTTGGGCATTGGGGACCCCCTTGACCCCTCTGTGACCCCTGACCCCACCGTGACCCCTGACCCCCAATGACCCCTGAGCCTCATTGACACCCAATGACCCTTAACCCCCAAATGACCCCTGGCCCCATCGTGACCCCCTGTGACCCCTGACCCCACCATGACCCATGACCCCTGACCCCCAATGACCTCTGACCCCCCCAAACTGGGAATTTGGGACCCCAATGATCCCTGACCTCCCATGACCCCATTGGCCCCCTTTAACCCTTGACCCCCTTGTGACCTTTCTATGACCCTTGACCCACTGGTGACCCCGCGGTGACCCCTGACCTCCCCCAGGTGTGGGGGCTCCGGGGGTCCCTGGGGCGGCTGCGGCTGCGCGGGGAGGAGGCGCAGAGAGTGCAGAGAGTGTACCTGGGAGTGAGGGAGAGCCTGCAGGTGAGGAGACACACCTGGGACAGGTGAGACACACCTGGGGCAGGTAACACACACCTGAGACACACCTGGGACAGGTGAGAGACACCTGGGTACACCTGGGATACACCTGGGGCAGGTAACACACACCTGGGTACACCTGGGCACACCTGGGCACACCTGGGACAGGTCACGCACACCTGGGGAGGAGGCGCAGAGAGTGCAGAGAGTGCACCTGGGAGTGAGGGAGAGCCTGCAGGTGAGGCACACCTGGGTACACCTGAGATACACCTGGGCACACCTGGGAGGGTAAAACACACCTGGGCACACCTGGGACAGGTCACGCACACCTGGGGTACACCTGAGATACACCTGAGATACATCTGGGACAGGTAACAGACACCTGGGATACACCTGAGATAGATAACACACACCTGGGATAGATAACACACACCTGAGACACACCTGGGACAGGTCACACACACCTGGGATAGATAACACACACCTGAGTACACCTGGGTACACCTGGGACAGGTAACACACACCTGGGGAGGAGGCGCAGAGAGTGCAGAGAGTGTACCTGGGAGTGAGGGAGAGCCTGCAGGTGAGGAGACACCTGGGACAGGTGAGAGACAGGTAACACACACCTGGGTACACCTGGGACAGATAACACACACCTGGGATAGATAACGCACACCTGAGATACACCTGGGATAGATAACACACACCTGGGTACACCTGGGATGGATAACACACACCTGTGATAGATAACACACACCTGGGTACACCTGGGTACACCTGTGACACACCTGGGTACACCTGTGACACACCTGGGTACACCTGAGCACACCTGGGCACAGCTGGGTACACCTGGGTACACCTGAGATACACGCAGAGAGTGCAGAGAGTGTACCTGGGAGTGAGGGAGAGCCTGCAGGTGAGACACACCTGGGTACACCTGAGACACACCTGAGACACCTGAGAGACACCTGAGATAGATAACACACACCTGGGATAGATAACACACACCTGAGATACACCTGGGTACACCTGGGCACACCTGGGGCAGGTAACACACACCTGGGTACACCTGGGATAGATAACACACATCTGGGATAGATAACACACACCTGGGATAGATAACACACACCTGGGACACACCTGGGCACACCTGGGACAGGTCACACACACCTGGGGAGGAGGCGCAGAGAGTGCAGAGAGTGTACCTGGGAGTGAGGGAGAGCCTGCAGGTGAGGAGACACACCTGGGTACACCTGGGACACACCTGGGTACACCTGGGATGGATAACACACACCTGGGACACACCTGGGACAGGTCACGCACACCTGGGGTACACCTGAGATACACCTGAGATACATCTGGGACAGGTAACAGACACCTGGGATACACCTGAGTACACCTGGGTACACCTGGGACAGGTAACACACACCTGGGATACACCTGGGATAGATAACACACACCTGGGACAGGTGAGAGACACCTGAGATATGCCTGACATAGATAACACACACCTGGGATAGATAACACACACCTGGGATACACCTGGGGCAGGTAACACACACCTGGGGAGGAGGCGCAGAGAGTGCAGAGAGTGTACCTGGGAGTGAGGGAGAGCCTGCAGGTGAGACACACCTGGGACAGGTGAGAGACAGGTAACACACACCTGGGCACACGTGGGTACACCTGAGACAGATAACACACACCTGAGATACACCTGGGCACACCTGGGACAGGTAACACACACCTGGGAGGAGGCGCAGAGAGTGCAGGGAGTGTACCTGGGAGTGAGGGAGAGCCTGCAGGTGAGACACACCTGAGTACACCTGGGTACACCTGGGACAGGTGAGAGACACCTGGGTACACCTGGGATACACCTGGGTACACCTGGAACACACCTGGGATAGATAACACACACCTGAGATACACCTGGGTACACCTGGGACAGGTAACACACACCTGGGGAGGAGGCGCAGAGAGTGCAGAGAGTGCACCTGGGAGTGAGGGAGATCCTGCAGGTGAGACACACCTGGGACAGGTGAGAGACACCTGGGTACACCTGGGTACACCTGGGTACACCTGGGTACACCTGAGATACACCTGGGATAGATAACACACACCTGAGATAGATAACATATACCTGGGATAGATAACACACACCTGAGTACACCTGGGTACACCTGGGATAGGTAACACACACCTGAGATACACCTGGGGCAGGTGAGAGACACCTGTGATACACCTGGGGCAGGTAACACACACCTGGGATACACCTGGGATAGATAACACACCTGGGATAGATAACACACACCTGGGATACACCTGGGACAGGTAGCGCACACCTGGGGAGTCACACACACACCTGGACACACCTGGACAGGTAATGACACACCTGTCCCTCACCTGTCCCTCACCTGTCCCTGTCTCTGTCCCTCACCTGTCCCTCACCTGTCCCACCTGGGGGTCTCACCGGGGGGGTCTCACCTGTCCGGTCTCACCTGTCTAACCTGGAGTGTCTCACCTGTGGGGGCTTAGGGACACACCTGGATGGGCAATGACACACCTGGGGTCTCACCTGTCCCTCCCCTGTCCCTCCCCTGTCCCTCACCTGTCCCTCCCCTGTCTCTCACCTGTCACTCACCTGTCCCGGTCCCTCCCCCGCAGGTGGAGGCGGGGCTGTCCCGGGCCCTGCTGGGCGGGGCGGAGGCGGAGCTGCTGCGCATGCGCGGGAGGCTGCGGCGGCTGCGGAGCCGCGGGGGGCGGGGCCCGATGAGGGGCGGGGCCACGCAGGTACCGGGGGCGGGGCTGGGCTCGGGGCGGGGCTGGATAGGGGGAGGGGCTGGACTGGATTAGGGGGGGGCTCTGGGGGGGTCGCTGAATTGAGGGTGGGTCTGGATTGGGGGGGTCCTGGATTGTGGAGCTCCCTGTGGGGCTGGGGGCTCTGTGGGGTCCCTGGATTTGGGGGGGGTCCTGGATGGGAGGGGCTCTGTGGGGTTGGGGGGTCCCTGAGGGGTCCCAGGACTGGGGGGGGGGGGGCTCTGGGTCTGGGGGTCCCCTGTGGGTCCGGGAGGGTCCCCATGGACTGGGGGGTCCCCATGGATTGGGGGGGGAGGGGGCTCTCCTATAGATTGGGGGGTCCTGGACTGGGGGGTCCCCATGGATTGGGGGCTCTGGGTCTGGGGGTCCCCTTGTGGGTCTGGGGGTTCCCCCTGTGGGTCCAGGTGGTCTCCTGTGGATTGGGGGGGCTCCCCTCTGTGTCCAGACCCACCCGGTTTGGATTTGGGGGGGGGGTCTCCTGTGGGTCCGAGGGGGTCTCTGTGGGTCAGGGGGGTCCCCATGGATTGGGGGTCCCTGTGGGTTTGGGGGGGGGGTCCCCATGGATTATTGGGGGGGTCCCCATGGATGTGGGGGTGGTCTCTGTGGGTCTGGGGGGGGTCCTGGATTGGGGGTCCCTGTGGGTTTGGGGGTTCCCCATGGATTTGGGGGGGGTCTCCTATGGGTCTGGGGTCTCCCTGTGGGTCTGGGGGGTCCCCATGGATTATTGGGGGGGTCTCTGTGGGTCGGGGGGGGGGTCCTGGATTGGGGTTCCCTGTGGGGTCCCCATGGATTTGGGGGAGGGTCTCTATGGGTCTGGGGTCTCCCTGTGGGTCTGGCAGAGTCCCCATGGATTGGGGAGGGTCCTCAAGGAATTGGGGGGGGGTCTCTATGGGTCAGGGGGGGGTTCATGGATTGGGGGTCCCTGTGGGTTGGGGGGGGGGGTCCCCATGTATTGGGGGGGGGTCCCCTCTGTGTCCAGACCCCCCCCCCATTTTCCCCTCCCCAGATTCGGGGGTCCCGGCGCGCGGGGGGGGCGTGGCCGAGAGAGCGACGGGAGCCGGTACGGGGGGGGGGATTTGGGGGGGTTTAAGGGGTCCTGGGGGGATTTGGGGGGATTTGGGGGTCCTGGGGGGGTTTGGAGGTGTTGGGGGGGGGTCCCGGGGAGATTTGGGGGGATTTGAGGGGTTTGAGGGGATTTAGCGGGAATTTGGGGGGGGTTGGGGGGAGTTTGGGGTTTGGGGGGAATTTGGGGGGATTTTGGGAGACCTGGAGGGGATTTTTGAGGGATTTTGGGGGAGGGGGATTGGGGAAGAATTTGAGGGGTTCCCGGGGGGATTTGGGGGATTTATGGAGGGTTTGAGGGGATTTAGGGGGAATTTGGGGGGTCCCGGGAGGGATTTGGGGGGGTTTGGGGAGGGTTTGAGGGGATTTTGAGGGGATTTGGGGGGTCCTGGGGGATTTCAGGGGGGTTTGAGGGGATTTGGGGGGAATTTGGGTGGGTTTGGGGGGATTTGGGGTCGGGGGAGGACAGGGAAGGATCTGGGGACGATTTGGGGGGGGTGGAATTTTGGGGGTCCCTGGAGGATTTTGGGAGGTTTGAGGGGGATTTGGGGTAATTTTGAGGAATTTGAGGTGATTTTTGTGGATTTTAGGGTGATTTCAGTGATTTTTGGGGGGGTCCGGGGCTGTCCCCTCCCCCATCCCCCCACCCCTTTCTCTCCCCTCCCCCCTCCCCACAGGATTGGCCGCAGTGGGGGGCGGAGCCTCAGTGGGGGGCGGGGCCGCAGTGGGGGGCGGAGCCTCCGTGGGGGGCGGAGCCTCCGTGGGGGGAGGGGCAGGAGGAGCCCCCCCATCCCCCCCCTCGCCCCCTCCCCCCGGAGCCCCCGAGGAGACCCCGGGGACCCCCCCAGGGACACCGAGCGAGGCTCCGCCCCCGGCCACGCCCCCCAGAGCCCGGGCAGAGGTGAGGCCCCGCCCACAATGGCACCTGGGTGTCACCTGTGCCGTCACCTGTGTGTCACTGTGTGTCACTGTGTGTCACCTGTGTCACCTGTGCATCACCTGTCACACCTGTGTGTCACTGTGTGTCACCTGTGTGTCACCTGTGTGTCACCTGTGTCACCTGTGTGTCACCTGAGTGTCACCTGTCACACCTGTGTGTCACCTGTGTGTCACTGTGTGTCACTGTGTGTCACCTGTGTGTCACCTGTCACACCTGTGTGTCACCTGTGTCACCTGTGCCATCACCTGTGTCACCTGTGTCACCTGTCACACCTGTGTCACCTGTGTGTCACATTCTGTGTGTCACCTGTGTGTCACCTCCTGTGTCACCTGTGTGTCACCTGTGTGTCACCTCTGTGTCACCTGTGTCACCTGTGCCATCACCTGTGTCACCTGTGTGTCACCTGTGTGTCACCTGTTACAGCTGTGTCACCTGAGTGCCACTTGTGTCACCTGCCCTGTGTGTCACCTGTCACATTTGGGACCTGCCCCCCAAATGTCACCTGTGTGTCACCTGTCACACCTGGGTCACCTGAGTGTCACCTTCTGTGTCACCTGTGCATCACCTGTCCTTTGTGTCACCTGTCCTGGATGTCACCCTGTGTCTCACCTGTCACACCTGTGTCACCTGTGCATCACCTGTCCTGGGTGTCACTGTGTCACCTGTCCCCCCAATGTCACCTGTGTCTCACCTGTGTGTTACCTGTCACACCTATTCCCCAATGTCACCTGTGTCACTTCCTGTGTCACCTGTCACACCTGTCCTGGGTGTCACCTGTGTCACCTGTTCCTCCAATGTCACCTGTCACACCTGTGTGTCACCTGTGTCACCTGTGCCATCACCTGTGTCACTTGTGTCACCTGTGTGTCACCTGTGTCACCTCCTGTGTCACCTGTGTCATCACCTGTGTCACTGTGTGTCACCTCAGTGTCACCTGTCCTGTGTGTCACCTGTCCTGGGTGCCACCTCTCTCACTTGTGTCACCTGTCCCCATGTCTCGCACCTGTCTCACCTTTATCTCACCCGTCTCACCTGTCCCTGTCCCATTACCTGTCTGAGTCTCACCTGTCCCAGGTGTCCCAGGTATGTCACCTGTCTGTGTCCCTTTCCCAGGTGTGTCACCTCTCCCCTCACCTGTCCGTGTCTCTGTCTCACCTGTCCCAGGTGTCCCAGGTGTGTCACCTGTCCCATCACCTGTCCCAGGGGTGTCACCTGTCCCAGGTTTCCCACCTGTCCCCTGGTGTCTCACCTGTCCCACCTGTCCCATCACCTGTCCCAGGTGTCCCAGGCATCTCACCTGTCCCAGGTGTGTCACCTGTCCCATCACCTGTTGGTGTCCCTGTCCTCAGGTGTGTCACCTGTCTCACCTGTCCGTGTCTCACCTGTCTGTGTCTCACCTGTCCAGGTGTCCCCTCTCCAGTCCCATCACCTGTCCGTGTCCCTGTCCCAGGTGTGTCACCTGTCCCCTCACCTGTCTCACCTGTCCATGTCCCTGTCCCAGGTCTCTCACCTGTCCCACCTGTCTCACCTGTCCCAGGTGTGTCACCTGTCCCCTCACCTGTCTCACCTGTCCGTGTCCCTGTCCCAGGTGTGTCACCTGTCCCCTCACCTGTCTCACCTGTCCCAGGTGTCCCAGGTGTGTCACCTGTCCCCTCACCTGTCTCACCTGTCCGTGTCCCTGTCCCAGGTGTGTCACCTGTCCCCTCACCTGTCTCACCTGTCCCAGGTGTCCCAGGTGTCTCACCTGTCCCCTCACCTGTCCCACCTGTCCGTGTCCCTGTCCCGGCTCCGGGCCGAGGCCGCGGCTCTGCGGGGGCGCCTGCGGGGGGAGCACCTGGGGATGGCCCTGGGCAGGTGAGAGACACACCTGGGATGGACACACCTGGGGGGTGGGGACACACCTGGGAACAGCCCCAGGCAGGTGAGAGACACACCTGGGATGGACACACCTGGGATGGACACACCTGGGATGGACACACCTGGGGATGGGGGACACACCTGGGACACACCTGGGATACACCTGGGGACATTGGGACAGGTACAGACACTTGGGGATACCTGGGACATTGGGGACACACCTGGGGCTGGGGACACATCTGGGGATACCTGGGGACATTGAGGACAGTACAGACACACCTGGGGACGGCCCTGGGCAGGTGAGAGGCACACCTGGGATAGACACACCTGGGATGGACACACCTGGGGACATTGGGGACACACCTGGGGCGTGGGGACACACCAGGGACACACCTGGGGACAGGTACAGACACACCTGGGGATGGCCCTAGGCAGGTGAGAGACACACCTGGGATAGACACACCTGGGATGGACACACCTGGGATGGACACACCTGGGACACACCTGGGACACACCTGGGGACATTGGGGACACACCTGGGGGGTGGGGACACACCTGGGGATACCTGGGGACATTGGGGACAGGTGCAGACACACCTGGGGACAGCCCTGGACAGGTGACAGGCACACCTGGGAGGTGGGGACACAACCTGGGACACACCTGGGACACACCTGTGGACATTGGGGACAGGTATAGACACACCTGGGGACACCCCAGGGGAGGTGAGAGACACACCTGGGATGGACGCACCTGGGGATGCGTGGGGACATTGGGGACACACCTGGGATAGACACACCTGGGGGATGAGAGACACACCTGGGGACATTGGGGACATTGGGGACAGGTACAGACACACCTGGGACACCTGAGATACACCTGTGACACCTGGGGGCATTGGGGACACACCTGGGGGGTGGGGACACACCTGGGGGTTACCTGGACATACCTGGAGCACACCTGGGGACATTGGGGACACACCTGGGACACACCTGGGCACACCTGGGGGTTACTTGGGCACACCTGGAGCACACCTGGGGGCATTGGGGACACACCTGGGGGGTGGGGACACACCTGGGGGTTACCTGGACACACCTGGAGCACACCTGGGGACATTGGGGACACACCTGGGACACACCTGGGCACACCTGGGGACATTGAGGACACACCTGGGACACCTTTGTCACCCCTGTGACACACCTGGGCACACCTGTGACACACCTGTGACACACCCCGGTTGCAGGGACCCCTCCCCCCGCCCCGGCTCGGGGGGCGTGGCCTCGGCCCGCAGGGACCTGGCCCAGGTGAGCCACGCCCTGGGCGTGGCCTCGGAGCGGCTGCAGAGGATCCTGACCCAGCTGGGCCAGGTGAGGGGGCGGGGCCACATGGGGAGGGGGCGGGGCCACGGCTGGGACAGGTGAGGGGGCAGGGCCAGACCTGGGACAGGTGAGGAGGGGGCGGGGCCACACCTGGGACAGGTGAGGGGGCGGGGCCACCCATGTGAAGGGGGCGTGGCCACACCGGTGATGAGGGGGCGTGGTCACACATGTGAGGGGATGTGGCCACACGGGTGAGGTGAGGGGGCGTGGCCACACGCGGACAGGTGAAAGGGGCGTGGCCACACATATGAAGAGGGCGTGGCCCGGCCGTGCCTCAGTTTCCCCTCCCCCCCCCCAGGATTTGGGGCCCCGCCCCCCTCGCGAGCCCCGCGTGCTGCTGGCGCTGTTGGGGGCGGGGCTACGCGAGGGGGCGTGGCCAGCGCCGGCTCCGCCCCCCGGGCACCGCCCCCAGGTGAGAACGGGGGAGGGGGGAGGGGCTGATTGGGGGGGGGTCCCGAGTCCTTTTTAGGGGGGGCGGGGCTAATTTGGGGAGATTTGGGCTGATTTGGGGAGGGGTCTGACTCCCTTTTGGGGGTGTGACTCAACTTTGGGGGTTTTCAGCCCATTTTTGGGGGTCCTGACCCCGTTTTGAGAGGTCTGGCCCAATTTGGGGGGTCCTGAATACATTTGGGGGTCCCGAGTCCATTTTTGGGGGGGTCCCGGCTGATTTCGGGGGGTCCCGAGTCCATTTTGGGGGTCTCGAGTCCATTTAGGGGGTCTGGGCTGATTTGGGGGGTCCCGACTCCATTTTTGGGGGTCCTGACCCATTTTTGGGATCCCCTTTTTGGGATCCTTTGGGTGGGTTTTGGGGTGGTTTTGGGGATTTTTGGGGTCCCCATTGCTGTTTTTGGGGTGGTTTTGGGTATTTTGGATGTTTTTGGGGGGTCCTGACCCATTTTTGGGGGGTCCTGACCCATTTTTGGGGGGTCCTGACTCATTTTTGGGGTCCCCATTGCGGTTTTGGGGTGGTTTTGGATGTTTTTGGGGGGTCCTGACCCATTTTTGGGGTCCCCCAGCCCCCGGCGCTGCCTCAGGAGGAGCCCCCGGCGCTGCCCCCCAGCTCCGAGGGTGAGGAGGGGGATTTGGGGGGATTTGGGGGGATTTTGGGGGATTTTGGGGGATTTGGGGGATTTTGGGGGGATTTGGGGGGAATTTGGGGGATTTGGGGGATTTGGGGGGATTTTGGGGAATTTT
>NW_026992789.1:0-31506 GCF_028769735.1 Zonotrichia leucophrys gambelii
CCCTTTGGCTCAACCTGGAGCATGACCTTGAGGGTGTCCCCACCACTTGGAGGAATCCCCACACCCATCAAGAAAGGAAATGTCAGGAGATGCTGCCATTAAAATTTGGGATGGGGCTTTTCTAGTCTGAGGTGCTGCCCTGTCAGTCAGATGTGCCCAGGCTGGGCCAGCTCAGCAGCTCTGCAGAAGCTCTCAGTGGTGTCACTTGGTTGTTCCCTTCTCTGGAGATTTTTCCAGCTCTGCCACAGTATCAGCTCCCTCTGAGGATGTTGAACTTTGAGATGGAGGAGTCAGGCTGGTTTCAGCTTTATTCACTCCCAAAGCAGTGTGACTCCCCTCCTTCATTTCCCACTGGAGGCTTTGCAAACAGGGCCTTGCTGGAGTTGCTGGAGCCCATTGCAGGCAGAGCCTCCTGCTCCAGCAGGAACTGCCTTTCCTGTGCCATCAGCAGGGCAGGTCCCGCTGCAGGAAAAGCCCCAGGCCAGCCCCAGCACAGGGAAGGGCTCGGGCACAAGGGCAGAGTGCCATGCTGGGAGCTGGGCCAGGGAGAGCCTGAGGCACCAAAGGCACCTTGGCAGCAGCAGCTGCTTGCAGGCCATGGCCAGAAGCCTCCCTTGGCAGCCCGGCCTGGTGGCCACCACTGCAGAGCTGCTGCCTCAGGGCTCATTCCTGGCTGGGCTCTGAAAAGACATTTCTGCTTCAGGAGCCTGACTGGGAATCCATTTGGCCCCAGCACCTTGGGGACAAGATATTAATGACAAAACTCTTCATGGCAGCAGAGCCAAGGCAGGGGCAGAGGAAAGGGCAGAGCCAGGCCCAGGGGACAGGGCTGCCATGGTGATGGCTGTGAGGTCACTGCCCCTGCAGCAGCCTGGCTGCCCTCAGCAGACATTCTGGCCAGAAGCCTTGTGAGGGCACGCAGCACATCAGAGAACCCACACTACAGGAATTCTGTCACTGGGGATGAGAGGGTTTCAATGGGCAAGGCTACACAAATCTCCTGCTCTTGGACAATTCCAGGGCTGGGGAATCCACTTCTCTGGAAAAACAGCTGCAGTTTCCTGCCACTTTTATAATTGTAAAATATTTCCTCTTTCTAACAAATGTTAATTTGTCCCCATTCAGTTTAAAGATACTGACCTGTTTTCTATCACTGTAGGATTTAGTTGAAAATAACTTCGAATGCTATTTTTCCCTTTTCACAGACCTTGGATAGGACTCAAAAATCTCCCAGAATGGGGTTTGGAGGCCTCATCACAAAATCAGCAGGGAGAGTCTGCGGCCTCTGTGGTCAGTGGAGTAGATACTGAGGACTGAAAGGGAATAGCCTGGGAGGGATTGAATGGTGATGTCAGGCTGGAGCTTTTCTTCCTGGAGGATATGAGCATGAGGAGGAAATAATGGCACCACGGGCAGCTGGAGAGGCCCACACTCAACACCAGCAGAAAGGAATTTCCCTGGCAGGGCAGGACTGTGGTGGAGCACGTCCCCAGCAGGAGCCTGGAGCAGCCCAAGGCTCTGTGTGGGCAGGCAGAGGCAGGCAGGAGGCAGAGCTGTCAGCAAAGGAAGGGCCCAGCCAGGTGGGGCAGCCGGGGGATGCCGACAGCCTGCAGGGACAGAGGCGCAGGTTTGCTCAGCACCAGAGACACCTTTCCCTCGCTTGTCCCCACCTGTCATCACTGCCACCAGTGTTCTGCTCTACCTGGAACCTGCAGACACTTTCTCGGTCCTGTCCTTCAATGGGACCCTTCAAGAAAACTTCTGTGTTTCAATTTATTTTTGAGTTTTTGAGAAGTTTTTGAGCACACTGTGAGGCACTGAGTCTGATGCAAAGAGCACCAAAGCCCCAGAGGCTCATTAAAGTCCCTGTGCTGTGTCTGTGCTGCTGAGCTGGGCCGGGCTCCTGGCCCAGAGGCAGCTCCTGGCAAGGGCAGCGCTGCAGAGAGACAGCTCTGGCCAGGAGCAGCTCCTGTGCACAGCCCAGCAGGGCTGGGGCACTGCCAGGGCCCCTCAGGGACACCAGCAGGGCACAGACAGAGCTCACAGGGGCTCAGCACTGGCAGGGACTGTGGGATGGCCCCCTAGGACAGAGGGGGCTGTGTCACAGCAGCACCTCTGTGGCTGTGTCACAGAGCCACAGAGCAGCTGGGATGTCAGCCAGGGGCTGTGTGACAGCACAGAGTGGGCTGTGTGAGGTCACAGATTGGGCTGTGACATCACAGAGTTTGTTGTGTGAGGTCACTGAGCAGCTACAGTGTCATAGATGGAACTGTGTGACATCACAGAACAGGCTGTGAGATCATGGCATGGCTGCATGACATCATAGAGCTGGCAGTGAGGTCAAAGTATGTGCTGTGACCTTACAGAGTGTCAGTATGACATCACAGAGAGGGTTTTGTGACATCACTGAGGGGGGTTGTTACATCACAGAGCTGGCTGTGACATCATAGAGTAGGGTTTGAGGCCATAGAGCAGATCCTGCCATCATAGAAGGTGGCTCTGTGACATCAGGGAGTGGGCTGTGGCAACACTGGGTGGCTGTGTAACATCATAGAGCAGGCTGTGACATCACAGTAGAGATTGTGAAATCATAGAGTGACTTTCAGACATCACAGTGACTTCTGCGACATCACAGAGCAGCTGTATCACATCATGGCGTGGCGTCTCAGAGTTGGCTCTGGGACATCACAGGGGGAGGCGGACATCACAGGGGCTGTGTGACATAACAGGGGAAGTGTGGCATCACAGGGGCTGTGTGACATCAGAGGATGTCTGTGTGACATCACAGGGGCTGTGTGAGGTCACTGGGGAGGTCACTCTGCCCCGGCCCCCCTCACAGCTCCCCCCAGAGCAGTCCAACCCTGCTCGTGCACAGCGGGGTCCCCTGTCCCCCTGGGTCCCCCCGCCCCCGGCCCCGCAGCCTCCCCCAGAGGATGTTCCACGAGATCGACCCCAGAGCCTGACACGGGGACAGGGGGCCGGGGCCCTGGGGGTGGCACAGGGGGACAGGGACCCCCGGCAGCGTCCCCGTGTCCCCCAGGGCCAGAGCCTGGGCCAGGGCTCCTTCACCGTGCTACCAACGAGGCCTTGAGAATGCTGAAAAAATCCCCAGTAAGGGAGCAGCAAAAACCAGATTGAATATTAAGGGACAGCAGCACAAAGTTCCTTGGCAAGAGTCACTCTGCTCCTGACTGGACACTTCAGGCACACCAGGGAAACAAAGCAACAACAAAACCAAACAGAATCCAAACAATCAAACCAGAAATTTACTGAGAACCGGGGCTTTCATTTCTAAGGAAAAGAACTGTCCTTCTTATCTAGGTGCCCATGGCCAGAATTGGGATTTCACCTCCAGTATTCCCTATTGTGACAGAGTGGAGGAGTTTCTTGGCTCAAGACATTTCATATGTGGGGAGTGTTGCAGTGTGTTGCAATTCCTGTTTTAAACTTCCCAGCCCCTTTCCAGGTGTGGCAATATCTCTCTTCCCCTTCCCCTTCCCCCTTGCCCCCTGCTGGGCTGTCAATCAATCTTAACATTCCAGCAAGGCCATCGTGTGGTTGGTCAGCTTCAAAAGATGCCCCTGTGCCCAGTGGTCATTGGTCTGTCTGGGTGTCATCGTTCCCTGAGACCCTGCCCCTCCCACCTGGTTGGTGGCTCACCTGTCCCTTCCCTCCCCCTCCCCCCGGAGCTTAAAAAGTCACTCAGGCCATGCGTTCGGGATTCTGTTGGAGCTGTTACCTAAGATTCAGACGTCTGTAACCATGGAATAAACTCTTGATATTAACCCTCTGGCAGAATCTGTCTCCTTTTCCTCCTCACCTTAGCCTGAAACCTTCCCACCTGAGGCAAACTGAGTTTCTACAAGCCTGGATTTGTTTCGGTGCTCAGCTGCACCATCCAGCCAGCCAAAAGTGTCTCTGAGGTGAAACACCACAGTTGCCTCATTTGGCCCAGGAGCAGGGGTCAGACGAGTCCAGGCACAACCTACCTGGTAATATTGGGATCTTATTCCAATAGGGGAGGAAGGGGCAGGTCCAGCCCTCCCCTGCCCTGGAACCCCAATCCCCCCAGAGCCTCTATGCCAGCCCAGCAGTGGCTGCCAGTCCCTGGCACAGCACAGGCAATGCTCCACAGCCACCTCTGCAGCCCCAGCCCAGCTCCTGAGGGACCAAATGACCCACAGTCCCAGCTGGGGGAAGGGCCCAGGGAGACCAAGGGGTATTGAAGGCTGACCACAAGGCAAGCACACATCTTGGCCCTACCTGCTCTTGGAATTTCCATCTAAACACTACTGGAATCCAGGAGTTGGTACCTTGTTTATGCTCCTCTGTATCCTTTCTGCCTCTCTCTCTTTCTGTCCTTTTCTTCTATTGCACTCCTTTAGCAAATTTGAGTAATGTAAAGTTCCAATAGCTTAGAGTTTGTGAAGCTGAATGGGCCAAGTCAGTGCTTTAAGAAGTGTTCTGTGTTGATTGAATGTCATATTAAATCTTTTGCCAAAAATTCTCTGATTTTCTAAAGTTACCAGTAAAGACTGTTTGGTTGTTTTGAGCTCCTGAGGATCTCTTGTTGGTGTTTCTCCAGGAAGTCCATATCAGAATACAGAAAGAATTGTAATTCCTTTTAAATATTTCCTTGACAGAGTTTTGTACTGGATGGAAGTCAGGGCCTGTCTGTCCTGCTTGGCCCAGCCCAGGCAGGGCTTTCCCAGCCCCATTCCACACTCCATTTCCCAGCTGGAGCCGCTGCTGCCTCTGAGTTGTGCTGCCCCAGCCCCAGGGACGCTCTCCTTGTCTGCCCATTCCCCCACGGTCTCTGGGCAGGGATGGCCTCAGTGGGGGCTGCTGACATCCTCAGCACCTTGGAGGCTGCTGCTGAATTTTCCTGCTCCAGAGGCTTGTTCAGCCTTCAGCTCTTCAGTGCAGGAATTCAGTGTCCCAGGGCTCATTAACATTCAGAACAGCTAAACAAGCTAAGCTTCTGGGAATAATTTGATTTAAGTGTTCAAATCAAATGTGTGGTTAATTAGTCAGATTTCAGAAGCCAATTCAATGTGAACACCCTGAATTTAAAAAACAGCAAGAAAATATTTTTTAGGTCCTGTAATTTTTTTTTACTAGTAATTCATTGAAATGTGCAATCTCCAATTGACATTGAATCCAAGTACCTCCTCATGCAGTTTGACTGGGTATGAAAATCAAGACCTTTCATGGCTGACAATCAATCAGACTCTGTCCCTACCCCCACCCCACCATTTTCCCCATCCAAGGCTGGCACTCAGAGCAGCCTTGTGCAAATCTGAACTCCCTCCAGCCCACACTGGACCTAGCCAACAGACCACAGTTGAACAGGATATAACTTAATAAAACTTACACCATTAAAATAACAATCACAAAATTACAACCTCTTTTCTGAGCTATGTGCAATGTCCCAGCATGTCTGATGAGTCCACTGTTCACAACTGATTTGCATACTAAAATTAATTTTTGACTAATGTGGTTCTGCGATAGATATAAACACAATTAAGTTCTTGTATCAGGATTCTTGTCCTGGACTGAGGACAGAACAGCTCAAACAATTCCTGATTTGCAAATCTATCAGTGGTGGATGCAGAAGGAAGGTCAGGCTGCTCTTGGTGTTGAGGAAATGCTGAAAGCAGCCTGACTCATTTAATCTGCTCATGCCCTGGCTGATCTCCCCTCTTTCCCCTTCCACCCATTGGCTTTTGTCTCCCCCCAGCCCCCTATGAAGAGCCTGGCTCTGTGTTCTCCATCCCCTCCTGGCTGGCACTGCCAGGCTGGCATGAGGAGCCCCTCAGCCTTCCCTGCTCCAGGCTGGACCAGCCCAGCTCCCTCAGCCTCTGCTCACAGCCCAAGGGCTCCAGCCTCACCTTGGGGCCCTTCCCAGACCCTGCTCCAGCTGCCAGACATCTTTCCTGCCCTGGGCAACCCAACCCAGGCCACAGTGACCTGGATAATCCCAGTCCTTGCTGTCCTGGTCACACAGCCCTGGCCCCTTGTCCCCTGTCAGGCTCTGGGGTGGATCCTGTGGAACATCCTTTGGTGGAGGCTGTGGCTCCAGGTGGGCTGGGGGGATCCCGGGGGACAGGGACCCTGCTGGGCATGGACAGCATTGGAGTTGTTGGGAGAAACTGTGAGGGGGAGCTGGGGCAGAGTGACCAACCCAGTGACCTGACACAGCCCTGCTGGGATGTCACACAGCCCCTCTGGGATGTCACAGCTGCTCAGTGATGTCACAGCCCATTCTCCAATGTCACACAGCTGGTCTATGATGTCACAGCCAACTCTGTGATGCCATGTCTGCTCTGTGATATCAGACCTCTGCCCTGTGATGTCACAGCTGGCTCTGTTATGTCACAGAGGCAGTGTATGATGTCATAGCTCTCAATGACCTCACATAACCCACTCTGTGATGTCACAACCCACTCTGTGACCACATGGTACCAGATGATAATTTGTCTCCACCAGGTGAGGTGACACCTGGAGCTTGTTCTCCAAAATTCCAGGCCTGTGGAAACCACACAGTGCCCATTGTGTGAGAAGGGGAACTGGAAGTTCAGCAGCCTCAGTGTCCTGCCAGCTCAGCCAGGGCCACTGGAACATTGGGGTCCACGACCACCAGGGACCACCAGAGAGACCCTAGGACATGGGTGAAGGGGAGGGGAAATATGTTAATGATATTCAATAAACGATTGTCACATGTGTGTTTAGTCCAGGACAATCAATGAATATGTATGCAAAATACAGAAAATAAAGAGAAACTCTCCTGTACTCAGCATGCACAGCTTTGGGAGGAGCTCTCCCCCATGCATCCAGCTGAATAAAGAATGCTGCTTCTTAATGCTACACTGGGGTTAAGGAGTTTTCTCTTTTACTGAATTTTTGATAGCACTCCCACTGCCAAGGAAAGCTCTGTCTGCTGCTGTTCACAAACAGAGAAGGGCTGGTGGCAGATGTGGGGCTCAGAGGCTGCCTGGGGCACAGTGACCATGAAATAATCAAGTTTTCAATATTCTGTGAAAGAAGGAGGGACAGCAACAAAACTTCTACATTGGAATTAGGAAGGGCAAACTTTGGCCTGTTTAGGAGGCAGATTTGGGGAATACCAAATCAGGTACTGATTTTTTTAAGGGAAACAGCCCTTAAAAACAAATGGTGCCCAGGAAGGATGGACACATTTCAAGAAAGTAATGTTAAGCGGGAAGCATCAACATTGGATAGAAGGTCAGGCAACTTAGGAAGTGTTTAAGGATGTTGTTAGGTCATGCAGAATGAAAAGCTGAGATGTGAAAGCTCAATTAGAACTTAACCTGGCCACTTCTGTGAAAAATAATAGGAAATGTTTCTATAAATAAACTAATAGCAAAACATGGGATAAGGCGAACCTCTACTCTTTATTGGATGCAGTGGAGAATATAGTAACCAAAGATAAGGAAAAGGCTGAGCTACTTAACACCTTGTTTGTCTCAATTTTCAATATTAGGAGAGGATATCCTCAGGACAAGTGGTCTCCTGAGCTGGTAGATGGGCACAGGGAGCAGAATAGTCCCTGGAATCCAGGAGGAAGCAGTGGGTGACCAGCTGAGCTACTCAAATGCTGACAGGTGTGTGGGATTGGATGGGATCCATCCTAGGGCAATGAGGGAGCTGTAGATGAGCTCCCCAGGCTGCTCTCCATCATTTACCATCAGTGCTGGCTCAGCAGGGAGCTCCCAGAGGACTGGAGGTGCCAGTGTGAGCCCATCCCCAAGAAGGGCTGGAAGGAGGATCTGGGGAACTCCAGGCCTGTCAGCCTGACCTGGGTGCCCAGCAAGGTTATGGAACAGATCACCTTGAGTGCCATCACAGGGCGCCCACAGGATGGCCGAGGGGTCAGAGCCAGCCTGCGTGGATTTAGGAGTGGCAGGTCCTGCCTGATCAACCTGGTCTCCTTTTATGACCTGGTGACCCGCCTGTGGATGCAGGAAAGGCTGTGGATGTTTTGTACCTGGAATTCAGCAAAGCCTTTGACACTGTCTCTGAAAGCATTCCCTGGAAAAGCTGCAGCCCACAGCTTGGGCAGGTTCCCTCCTCACTGGGAGATTTAAGAGCTGGCTGGAGGCTGGGCCCAGAGAGTGGTGGGGATGGTGCTGCACCCAGCTGGTGTCCAGGCACTGGTGGTTTCCCCAGGGATCTGTGTTGGGCCCAGTCTTGTTTAATATCTTCACTGATGATCTGGGTGAGGGGATTGAGTCCACCATTCACAAATTGCAGATGGCACCAAGCTGGGTGTGAGTGTGGATCTGCTGGAGGGCAGGACAAGAAGACACAGCCTTAAGCTGCACCAGGGGAGGTTCAGGCTGGACAATAGGAAGAAGTTCTTCACAGAAAGGGTGAGTGAGAATTGGAATGGGCTGGCCAGGGAGAGGTGGCAGAGTCACTGTCCCTCTCCAGTGGCACTTAGCACCATGGTCTGGGTGACAAGGCTGTATTAGGGCATTGGTTGGACTTGATGATCCTAAAGGTCTTTTCCAGCCTATTTGATTCTGTCACTCTGTGATGATTGGGACACTCCGGGGCCATTGTGACACTGCAAGGCCTCATGGAACTAAGAGGACCATGGTGACACTGTGCAGCCCCATAGAACCAGGGGTCCACTGCTGTGCTCTGGGGCCAAATGGAACGAGGCAATGCACCGTGACACTCTGGGTCCTTGTGGAACCACAGAGGCCATTGTGACACTGCAGGGCCTTGTGTAACCAAGGGGTTTCACCATTTTGACACTGCAAAACCAAGGAGACCATTGGGAGACTCCAGGGCCCAGTGGAACCAAGGGGCCATTCTGACACTGCGGGGCCTCATGAAACCGAGGGGACATTGTGACACTGCAGGATCCTGTGTAACCAAGGGGCCACTGTGACACAAGGGGGCCTCAGGGGATCTGGAAGAACGTTGTGACACTGTGTGGCCTTGTGGAAACAAGGAGTCCATTGTGACACTGAGGGGACTTGTGGAACTACAGAGACCATGGTGACAGTGTGGGACCTCATGTACCCATGGGGTCATTGTGACACTCTGGGGCCTCATGGAACCAAGGGGCCTCTGTGAAACTGCAGCACCAACAAGAACATGTGAAGCTCCATGGAACCAAGGAGTCCACTGTCACATTTTGGGGTCCCACGGAACCAAGGAGACCATTGTTGCTCTGCATGGTCTCATGGACCCAAGGAGAACAGTGTGACAGTGCAGGGCCTTGTGTAACCAAGAGGCCATTGTGACACTGAGGGGCCCCCTGGAACCTAGGACATCTTTGCAGATGACACCAAGCTGGATGTGAGTGTTGATCTGTGGGAGCATAGAAGGGCTTTGCAGAGAGACCTGGACAGGCTGGATTGAGGGGCTGAATCCAGCAATTTCAGGTTTAAAAAATCTAAGTACCAGGCCCTGCAATTTGGCCTCAGTGCTATAGGCTGGGGATGGAGTGGCTGAACAGCAGCCAGGCAGAAAGGGACCTGCAGGGACTGATGGACAGCAGGCTGGACATGAGCCATCAGTGTGACCAGGTGGCCAAGAAGGCCAGTGGCTCCTGGCCTGGCTCAGGAATGGTGTGGCCAGCAGGAGCAGGGCTGAGGTGCCAGCACTGATCTGCCCCCAGCTCTGCACACAGACATTGCTGCTGCAGCTCCAGAGAAGACAACAAAAGGGCATCTCTGCAGAAAACTTTGCTGGGACATCCTTTACTTCCTTTAAATACACCAAGAGTGCAGTCCCCCATTGACACAGTCTGTGGCCACAGGGAAGGTGGAGAGAAACAAAATGAGAAATGGCACAAACAATGATGTTTCTTTGTGGACAGAATGGAAAAACTAAAACAAAGGAAAGAAATCTCCAAAATGAAACCAACAAGAAGTATCAAAAACTAGTTTTATTACAAGTGATTTGAAGAAATTGACCAGCAGTTTAATGTTCCTGAAAGTACCCAGTCATCAGTCTCCTCACAGCAGCCTTGAGCTCTGGGTTCCTCAGGCTGTAGATGAGGGGGTTCAGGGCTGGAGGCACCACTGAATACAGAACTGACACAGCCAGATCCAGGGATGGGGAGGAGAGAGAGGGAGGCTTCAGGTGAGCAAACATGACAGTGCTGATGAACAGGGAGACCACAGCCAGGTGAGGGAGGCAGGTGGAAAAGGCTTTGTGCCGTCCCTGCTCAGAGGGGATCCTCAGCACGACCCTGAGGATCTGCACATAGGAGAAAACAATGAACACAAAACAGCTAAATAGCAAGCAGACACTAACTGCAATTAGCCCCAGTTCCCTGAGTGAGGAATTTGAGCAGGAGAGCTTGAGGATCTGTGGGATTTCACAGAAGAACTGGCCCAGGGCATTGCCATGGCACAGGGGCAAGGAAAATGTATTGGCTGTGTGCAGCAGTGAATTGAGAAAGGCACTGGCCCAGGCAGCTGCTGCCATGTGGGCACAAGCTCTGCTGCCCAGGAGGGTCCCGTAGTGCAGGGGTTTGCAGATGGACACATAGCGGTCGTAGCACATGATGGTCAGGAGATAAAACTCTGCCACAATAAAGAAGAGAAAGAAAAAGAGCTGTGCAGCACATCCTTTGTAGGAGATGTCCCTGGTGTCCCAGAGGGAATTGTGCATGGCTTTGGGGACAGTGGTGCAGATGCAGCCCAGGTCGCTGAGGGCCAGGTTGAGCAGGCAGAAGAACATGGGCGTGTGCAGGTGGTGGCCGCAGGCTACGGCGCTGATGATGAGGCCATTGCCCAGGAGGGCAGCTAGGGAGATGCCCAGCAAGAGGCAGAAGTGCAGGAGCTGCAGCTGCCGTGTGTCTGCCAATGCCAGCAGGAGGAAGTGCCTGATGGAGCTGCTGTTGGACATTTGTGCTGTCTTTACATGGTGATCTGTAAAAAAAGAAATTATGGGATATCTGGGCTTGGAGAGGACTTCAAATATCCCAGCACAGCCTGGGGGCACTTTCCCCCCACTACCTGCCAAGGGCTGTCCCTGCCAGCAGCTTCTTCCCTGTGCCCAGGGCTGGGCCCTGTCAGTGCTGCCAGAGCCCAGCCCAGTCCTGGGGGCTCAGCTCTGCCCTGCAGACCCCTCCCAGCACAGGCATTGCCCAGGGGCAGCTCTGGCTCTGCAGGCTCTGATGGCAACATCAGAGCAACCCCAAGGAGGCTGGAAAAGCGACAGTGATGCTGCCTCTAAGAGGTCTTGTGGTAATTTCTTTCACTGCCTGGTTTATTCAGATCCGGGAGATTTTGTTTGGTTTTTTTGTAATACCATTCTGAAAAGAGAGGTTAATACATATGTGCGATTTCCCATCCAGGCAACCCACAGCATTACATTAAAAATGCAGGATTTTCCCTCTTATGCAGCTTCTGCTTTGCTGTGCTCCATGTATAAGCTATTTGGACATTTTCTGCAGTAAAATGCCATGCTGGGAGCAGTCCTGAGCAATGCAGCATCCTCACCACAGAAGGAGAACACTTCCAAGCTTACCAGCTCTCACTCCCCGCCCAGATCTTGTTCCCCAGCACTGGGAGCAGCTGCCAGGGCTGGCTGAGAGCTGTCCCTGGCAGCAGCAGAAGTGTCCCTGCCCCAGCACAGCGCCCTGGGCTGCCGGACCCTGCTCTTCAGCACAGCCCTGGGCACCCCTGGCTGCTCTGCACAAGAGACAATCAGAGAATGTACTCACAGGGTCTGTAGGCATTGGGATGTTCCAGCTTGAGGAGATCACTCCAGGAGCTGCAGCTGCATTGTCCTGCAGCCAGAGGTTCCTGTGCCAAGGGCTGGCAGAGATTCTGCCCCAGGCACTTCTCAGCACCTTCCCAGCCCTGACTGATTGAAGCTCTCTGTGCCTCTGTGCTGTGCCCAGGGTGGCTGCAGGCAGTGTCCCAGCCCTGCTGGGCTGGCACTAGAGGTGCTCATCAAGAGAAATGTGCTTTTGAAGCTCTTCTTGGTTACCAGGAGCTGCCTTTGTGCCAGGAGCCCAGCCCAGCTCAGCAGCGCAGACACAGCAGAGGCACTTTAATGAGCCTCTGGGGCTTTGTGCTGAGGCCCTGAACATCAGTCCCTGAGAGGGAGCTGAAGAAACCTCTCCGGAACTCCAAGTCAGAATCCAACTACAAAGTTTTTTGGACTTTTAATGGGTCTCAGTGTGGGACACAACTGAGAAAGTGTCCCCAGGCCCCAGGCAGAGCAGAGAACTGGAGGCACTGATGACAGGTGGGGACAAAGAGAAGCCAAGTCTTGGTGCCCTGGGGCACAGCAGGATCTGTGCCACCAAGGGCTGGGAGGAGATGCCTTGTCCTGAGGCCCTGGGGCCTCCTGGCACAGCCCCAGCCAGGCTGGGCACTGTCAGCCCCTTGTCCTGCCCTCAGCATCCCCCCCTAGCCCACATCCCAGTGGCCTCAAGGATCTGCTGGAAGGAGTCCCTGGGGAGCCTTGCTCAGGAGTGGCCCTGGAGGCTCCTTAATGCTCCCTGCAGGGACTGCAGGTTTGTGAAAGGACTTAAGGTTTGGCTTTTGCCTTGGAATCTCTTGGAGGTTTGTGCAATCATGACTTCCAATTATCTGCTGTAATGAGTCCCTGGAGAGGCTTTGTCAGTACCAACACTCAGTGGGGCTCATTAATGCTTCAGGGTACTTCAGTTATTTTAAGGTACTTGGTGTTTCTCTTTTGATACAGACTCTGTGAGAGGTTTGTGCAATCATGGCCCCAGTTATCTGCTTTAATGAGTCCCTGGAGAGCTTTGTACTAACACTCAGTGGGGCTCATTAATACTTTGAGATACTCAAGGTTTTTAAGGTACTTTATGGATTTAAGGATACTTTTAGGTACTTTAAAGGATTTTCCTTCCCACACTGAGTCTCAGAGAGGTTTTTTTGACATGCTGGCCACCAATTCTCTCCTCCAAAGAGTTCATGAGGAGCCTGTGTTGGATATCTTCCCTCTTTCTCTTTTTCAATGAAGATGAAACTGAAAGAATTTTGTAAGACTTTCTAAAAGCATCCAAACAAACATGGGACAATTAACAATTCAACAACAACCACAAAGACAATTAGCAGTCCCCTTTTAGTTAGACATCATGCAACCCTTTAGTCGTCAGGATTGGAAGAGTTTATTGAACCAGTCTTTGTTTTCCACTTGAAGCTTCTTGAACCCTTCCTTCAGTACCTGAATGCTCTTGTGGATTGACTCGCTGTGGCTGGAGAGGTTCATGCAACACATGCCCTCAGAGTCTACACAGCCATGCCCATGTGCCCAGAGTAAAAACTCTATTGCTGTTCTGCAAGGTGGCCTGTCTGATGGCCTCTATATCTGAGAGCAGGCCACTCAATGTGAGGGAAGTAGCATTGGTTTGCTTACCTAACAGGCATCCAGGATGGTCTAATTGTCCTAAAGCTTTAGCTGCAGCCACCCAAGGTAGTCCAAATTGGGGGTGCTACCATCCCATACCTGGATTAAAGCTTTCAAAGCCATCTCTTTGATATCATTCAATACTTCTCTGGGGATATCTGCTGCTTGATCATCTGGTAGGCTGTGTTGTCCTTCTCCAGCTAGATGGTTGATTGTCAATTCCACCCTTGCCTCATTATTAGCATAGTCTGCTATTAATTGATTTAGTAAACACTTCCATCCCCCTTCCCACAGGGTGTATTCTGTAGGTGATAACAACATGGTCATAATATATTTTAAATCATAGGGGGTTAAGACATGTGCTGTAAACGTGGCCCTCATTAGGTCATTAAAACAAGGTAAGTCCCTCCTATGGTCTTTACCTGCCCTACACAGATCCTTGATTTCCTCATAAACCAATGGCTGATACCTGGGATTCTGCCCCCTTCTTTCATAACGTACGGAGAAAATGAGGAATTTAGAGACTATTTGCCAGTCTCCTTCCTTAATTGCTTCTTTCTGGATCCTTTCCTAGGGATCTTCTGGGGTTGAAGGTTGAGGTTGCTCTGGGGAATCCAAACTGTCTTCTGGGGAGGAAGAATAACTTGGAACAGAAACATTTGGATTAGAAAAAGTGTGACAGCTGGGGTTAATATCCTTGACCATGTGGGTTATATTGTTGCCAGAGGGTAAGGAAGAGGGTGTTGCTATTTTGTCAGATGTTGGGGAGGAAGGGCCTTGATTTAGGATGGCGGACTTCCAGGCTGGTGTTCTGGAGGCATGGCCCAGGGTGAAGATGGAATGATTGACATTAAGCGTGACCCGCAGTTGTGGGGCTGGAGTCTAGAGATTAATTTAGAACAGAAGAGAAGGTTGTGGTAGCAGGAAGTGGAGGAGCCAAGATGGAGAGAGGATGAACTGGCTCCTGAGCCACATTCACACTCCTTCCGTCTTGAGTCTCCAGGGCATGATGCTCCAAGACTACATGGCCATTGCCACCTTGGACCATCGTGGAAGGTCTGAGAAAGGCTGATTTGAGGGGAGGTCCTGAGTTAGGAGTTACTAATCGATTGTGTTTTCGACACACTTCTTGCTGGTGAAGGGTCTCAATAATGGTATGGAAGATGGGAAGCATGTGTGGTGCAGTGGGGTCCCTTTTGATCGAAAGATTGTACATTTTAACTCACACTGAGTCCAAAAATTCAGTGGTATGGATTTCATCAGCAGAGGCATCTGGAAAATTTTTAATGATCCATCTCATGATTGATTTTAATTTGTTCTTTGAAAATATTATATCATGATCAGTGAGAATTAAAGCATCCATATATGCTCCTTTCTACTTTGGACATCTGGCTGCCCATTCTTCTCTTTCTCTGCCTTATGGGGAAGAGCCACTGGGACACTCAAAATCAATAATGGAACGTGGGTGCATATTGTAAAAACACAGTGGCAAAATGGGCAATAAATGTCTTGCATATCCCCAAAACCCACCTGCAGTCCTACGCAGGTGAAACCGTCGTTGTCCCTGCTGATCCTGGGCAAGGTCCCTTGAAGCAACGATTAAACCGCCGGTTCTGGCACAATCCAAAATCCCAGGGAGCTCTGGCCTATCCATCAGCTAATCCCAGCTGATGTGACTGACACAAGGAGCCCTGAATGTCATGGTCCCTCTTCGGGTGCCAAATGTCACAATGAAGGTGGCTGTGACAAACCTTTCTGGTTCCCTGACTTCAGGGTGAGGTTGGCAAAAATGAAAAGGAGCAGGTTCGATGGAGTTGCCCAAAAAGAACTTTAATACCAGGGTGATAAACAATAAACATGGAGAAGTTGAGAACAGTACGAGGGGCAGGATCCAAAGACCTGAGACAAAGGGAAACAACAACATGGACACTTGGGGCTAGAAAACCAGAACAATAACCATATAGAAGAAACAAGTAACCAATTAACCAATAGGGGAGTAGAACTTGGACAACTTAGCATAACAACACAAAGGTTTATGGGGGAACTATCAAGTTCAACCTAAGTTAAACAAATGATTCCTATGACTTGAAATTCAAGCCCAATTCTTTTGGGGTAAAATCTGGCTGACTCTGAGTTACACCTGGCCTAACTCCCACATTGCTGATTTGCACTGGCCCATTGGGATTATGTGGCCCAACAGAGCCACAATGATGTCCTTGGTTCCACAAGGCTCCATAGTGTCACAATGGTGCCTTGGATCCATGGTGCTCTACAGTGCCATAATGGTCCCTTCATTTCACAAGGCTCCCAATGTCACATTGATCCCCATAGGAAGGAAACCACGGAGCCCCTATGTTTCAGGAGCTGATGAACGGCAGTCACCAGAGGCCAAGGAAAGCCTGACCTGTCAGTCCTGGCAGGTTTGCTTGGAGCAACTCTTGGATATTTGAAATTATGAATGTGGAGTCCTAATTTCAGACATTTGTGCCTGGAGAAGATGGATGTTTTTCTTCCATAAAAATAAAAGCAGAGAGCCCTTTCCAGTGTTTTGAAAATGGGTGAGTGCTGCCCCTCAGGAGTCAAAGACCAGGCAGACCTGTCTGCCCTGGCAACTTCTGTGTGGCAGTAATCCTTGGATACACAGAAATTTGGAGGTGGAATTCTAATTTTGGCCATGGATGCCTAGAAAAAAATGTACAGTTTTTTTCCCTAAAAAGAAAATCCCAGAGCCCCAGTGTTTCAGGGACAGATGGGAGCAGCCTTCCACATTCCAAAGTCAGCCAGACCTATCAGGTGACCCCTGGGAGGCCAAGGCAGCCACACCTATTTCATGTTGCCTTGCTTCCGCAGGGCCCTGCCGTGTCAAATGGCTCCTTGCTTCCATGAGGGCTTGCAGTACCACAATGGTTCTCTGCTTCCATGATGCCCTGAGGTGTCATAATGGCCCCTTGGTTACACAAGTCCTTAAGGATCTAAATAGTCTCCATGGTTCCACAAGGCCCCATGTGTCATAATGATCAATTAGTTCCATGAAGATCCTCTGTGTCACCATTGCCCCCTGGTTCCATTGGCTCCAGTGGTGCTACAATGACCCCCTTGGTTCCAAAAGTTCCCATAGTGTCACAATAGCCCCTTCCTTCCATGAGGCCCTGCAGGGTCACAATGTTCTTTAATCGAGAGATTCTTTTTTTATTTCTCCAGTTCAGAGAAGAGCTGATAGAAGCCTTCCGCAGGTGATCTTGATGCTGAATGTCTCCTTAGGAGGTCTGGGCATGGAGAAGGATGAGCCCCTTAAGGGCTGACCCTGTTTGGACCAGCTGCTTCTCACCCCCATTCTCACCATGTCTGACATGGCCCACCTGGCACTGACATCTCTGTGCCCTGCACCAGAACCTTGTCCCTGAGCTCAGCAGCTCCATGTCCCAGCCCGTTGCACCGTGTCCCACCTACTCTCCTCAGGGCTCTGCCTGCACACAGGCTCAGGAGAAGTTTTCCTTTTGGGAAGGTGTCCTGGGATGACGTTATGATGCTTGTATCCCCATCCATATGTTCTGTGCCTTTAAGACCGGCTTTGAAGAGTGGAAGTTTTGTTTGGGTTTCTCTTATCAGGGACACAGAGACAGGCAGTACATAGGGCTGTTTTCACTTCTTGCTTTCAGCTTGCTGCTTTGCTTGCTCTCTTTTCTGCTCTCACTTCTGCTCTGCTTTGGCCTCTGCTTATTAGCTAGTTCTAGCTAAACAGTCCACATTCCTTCCTGGACTGTTTCTCCTCTCCTGTTTCTGTGACCATCTCGAACCTGCTCCAAACTGGGACCTGGGAACACCAAAGGTTTGGCTGCAGCAGCTGCCCCAGCGCTGGAGGGACTGAGAACAGAGCAACTATCCCCAAAAGAGACTTCCTGATTTTGTCATCTTTCTTAGAGTGGTGTCACCTGGTATTGTTCATTTTGTGTGCTGGGGGGTGCTGTGCCAGTCAAATAAACAGGTTCTTTCCACCTCTCTCCGAGGAATTCTTCCCAAACCAGTTGGGGGGGAGGGGCCGCGTGGGTTTGCGTTGTGGAGGGGCCCTCCTTTGCAGATTCTTTAACAAATTTGCCCTAAACCAGGACAAAATATTGGCGCCCAACCTGGGGGCTCGAGAGAGTGGAAAAACCCTGTTTTGACTGCATTTTAGTTGCTATTACTCTGTGTTTGTTTAAATCAGCTAATAGCCATGTTTTTTGAATTCATATTACCTATTGGGATGAAGGTTTGCATGCATTTCTAGTCCCTAGGGGTTTTTTTTAGATTTTAATACCTCAATGGTCCCTAAGTTTTTTTTCTTACCCAGAAATAGCTTTAGTATTGTCCCTAATACATAGTTTTTACATCAGAGGGGCAGTGACCAGAATAGCTATCCTGCTGTGCTTGGTGGCAATGATGTGCAAGAAGTTTATAAACATGCTAGGGTCTGCGCCAGGTATGAATGGTTCATGGCTATGGTTATGCAGGAGGAGCAGAAGGGAATGATGTTTTTCAGCCTCTGCTTTCCTCCTTCTCCTATGAATCAGTTGCATCACTAGTGAAGGATGTTCAGTTTCCCCTCAATGTTAAAGAAACCATCTTCCTGGTATTCAATCTGGTAACCTTCGTCTATACAGCCTGCTGCTTCTCTAGAATGAGGGCTGAGATTTCTAGACAGGCTGATGAGACCCCTGACTCAGGAGTAGACCCCGGTGTGGAAAATCCTAAGTGGTGTGGGAGATGGGAGGATATGGGCCAAATCCTGAAGGAATTCTCTGACCCTATAGTGTGGGATTTTCCCCATGAACAAATTCAGAACCCAGCTGAGGTGGGCAAATGTCTGAAAGAGAAGTACCAGGATGAGCCTAAGGAGAGGAAGGTCATTGCAGTAAGCTGGGCCCTGGCATATGCTTGTTGCACACTGCTAGATAGTGTCGGGCAGCAGACAGAGGCAGGGGGGCAGGGAGATAAATCAGCAACTGTCCCGGTGGCTCAGGCTGCAGCTAACACTCCAGGCTCAAAGCCAGCAGCTAAACCCATGGCTGTTGCTACCAGCACTAGAAGTGGGAAATGCACAGACAAGACCAATCGACCAGTGGATGATGATGATAATGATGATGAAGGAGAAGGAACATCAGTGCCTCCTAACATAAAAGCAAGAGTCAAAGCAGCAGGTGCAAGATCAGATGCAAATATTGAGTCTTATTCCCTGTAGGACCTTCGTGGCTTACAGAAGGATTACACACGACGACCTGATGAATCCATAATTAGTTGGCTGGTCCGTCTCTGGGACGCTGCAGGCAAGGCTACAATTCTGGACGGCACTGAAGCCAGGCATTTGGGATCCCTGTCACAGGATCTTGTCATTGACTAAGGAATGATGAGGGGGGCTGTTGGGAATTTAGCTGCTAGAGAATGGAAAAGTACAAAACCGTGGCTAATTCCAAGTCCTGCACCTGTGTTGATAGCATGTCCTTGAGGCCTAGCTGTAGTATAATAACAAACAGTGAAAGAGACATGAGAAAAGAGAGTGTAACCCCTAAGGAATGAGGAAGAGTTTATGGTATAGTTTAACCAATAGATTGCTTAGCTTACAGAATATTCATAAGCTTATTATTTGGTGTATAAGTGTTTGATACTTTCTTCAATAAACTGGACCAGAAGGACTTGAGGGACCGGGATCAGACCGGACCTGAGGGCCTGTGATGAACCATATGGTGTCCTGGTCCCCTTCCTTCGACAGGGGGCTAATCCACACAGCCTCTGGGCACAGGTCTTGGACAGTGTTGCACGAAGATATCTGTGCGCAGATGATCTCTATATGCAACAAACTTAGTGAAAGACCATAGAGAAAGGGATCCAATGCCTGAGAGAAATGGCAGTGGCAGAGATTATCTTCTCAGATGATGTAACAACTAGGAACCCAGACTTAGTACCATGCACGTCTGTGATGTGGCGAAAACTTGTACGACTTGGGCCACATGAATATGCTTCTGCCTTAGCCATCATGAAGAGGGATGAGAGGGGTGAGACTGTGCTTGACATGGCAAGGAAGCTCCGAGCATATGCAGGTGCTGTACATGGCCCGACACATGCCAGAATCGCAGTGGTAGAAACACGTCTGCAGAACTTAAAGGGTAAGATAGAGAACCATAAGAAGCTTAGAGAGGAGATTAAAGAAGACCTTCTCCAAATTTCAGCAGTACAGATCCGAGGTTCTGGTATCCAAGGCAGACGTTTCCCAGATGGTGAGAGAAGATACACCCCACCCCACGAGCTGAGCTGTGGTTTTACCTGTGTGATTGTGGGGAAAACATGAGAAGTTGGGATAGGAAACCTACTGCTGTTCTGGCACGACGGGTGCGTGAACTGAAGGAAGCCACCAGGAGGAAAGCAGCTCCAGCTGCCCGTAGCCGAACGGCCAGGTATGATGATGATGACATGTCTGATCCCCTCGAAGGAACATCCAAAACATACACCCTGGGAAAGAATGATAACCAGGCTTAGAGGGGCCCTGCCTCTAGCCAGGTAGAGGCCAGGGAAAATCGTGTCTTCTGGTCTGTGTGGATTCGTTGGCCTGGCACATCGGAACCATAAGAGTACAAAGCTTTAGTCGATACTTGTGCGCAATGCACATTAATCCCATCAAGACATGTGGGGACAGAGTCTGTTTCTATTGCTGGTGTGACAGGGGGATCCCAGGATTTCACTTTGGTGGAAGCTGATGTGAGCCTAACAGGAAATGAGTGGAACAAGCATCCTATTGTGACTGGCCCAGAGGCCCCATGTATTTTGGGCATAGACTACCTTCAAAGTGGGTACTTCAAAGACCCAAAAGGACTCAGATGGGCATTTGGAATAGCTGCTGTAGAGACCGAGGGCATCCAGCAATTGAACACCTTGCCTGGGTTGTCTGAGAATCCACCTGCAGTAGGATGCCTGATGGGAAGAGCAACGAGTGCCAATTGCCACTTCCATAGTGCATCGACGGCAGTATGGGACCACTCGAAGATGCTGTGATCCCATCCATAAGATGATCCAAGAGCTGGAGAGCCAAGGGGTGGTCAGCAAGACCCACTCACCTTCAACAGCCCCATTTGGCCTGTGCGAAAATCTGAAGGAGAATGGAGATTGACTGTGGACTGTTGTGCATTGAATGAAGTGACTCCACCACTGAGTGCTGCCGTGCCGGACATATTAGAGCTCCAGTATGAGCTTGAGTCCAAGGCAGTGAAGTGCTTTGCCACTACAGACATTGCCAATGCATTTTTCTCCATTCCTCTGGCAGCAGAATGCAGGCCTCAGTTTGCTTTCACATGGAGGGGAGTGCAGTACACCTGGAACCGACTGCCCCAGGGGTGGAAGCACAGCCCCACCATCTGCCATGGACTGATCCAGACTGCACTAGGAAAGGGTGAGGCTCCAGAACATCTGCAGTATATTGATACATCATTGTGTGGGGGAACACAGCTGGGAAGTGTTCGAGAAAGGGAAGGAAATCATCCAGATCCTCTTGGAGCTAGTTTCACCATTAAAAGAGCAAAGTAAAGGGACCAGCTCTGAGATTCAGTTCCTGGGAGTGAAGTGGCAGATGGACGGCGTCAGATTCCTACAGATGTCATCAACAAGATCACAGCAATGTCTCCACCCACCAATAAGAAAGAGACACAAGCTTTCTTGGGTGCAATAGGTTTTTGGCAGGATGCGTATTCCTGAGTACAGTCAGATCGTGAGCCCTCTCTACCTGGTCACCGAAACGAAGAACAATTTCCAGTGGGGCCCTGAGCAGCAACATGCCTTTGTCCAGATCAAGCAGGAGATTGCTCATGCAGTAGCCCTTGGCCCAGTCAGGACAGGACCAGAGGGGAAGAATGTGCTCTACTCTGCAGCCGGGAACCATGGCTTGTCCTGGAGCCTTTGGCAGAAGGTGCCTGAGGAGACTCGGGGTCCACCACTGGGATTTTGGAGTCAAAGCTACAGAGGGTCTGAAGCCAACTACTCTCCCACAGAGAAGGAAATCTTAACTGCCTATGAAGGAGTCCAGGTTGCCTCGGAGGTAATAGGCACTGAAGCACAACTCCTCCTGGCACCCCGACTACCGGTGCTGGGGTGGATGTTCAAAGGCAAGGTTCCTTCCACTCACCATGCCACCAGTGCTACATGGAGCCAGTGGATTGCTCTTATCACTCAGAGCACCTGTATAGGTAAACTGAATCGCCCTGGGATTTTGGAGGTCATTACAAATTGGCCCAAAGTTGAGAATTTTGGTGTCACAGATGAAGGGGAACAAGAACCAGTGACATGTGCTGAAGAGGCTCCTCCCTATAACCAACTGCCCCCAGAAGAAACACGCTACGCTCTTTTCACTGATGGTTCCTGTCGCATCGTAGGGATGAACCGGAAGTGGAAAGCAGCCGTATGGAGCCCCACACACAGGTTGCATAAGCTACGAAGGAGAAGGTGGATCAAGCAATTTGCTGAACTCAAAGCTGTTCAAACTGGCCATGGACATTGCTGAGAGAGAGAAGCAGCCAAAGCTCTACCTCTACACTGATTCATGGATGGTAGCCAATGCTCTGTGGGGATGGCTGGAGAGGTGGAAAAAGGCTAACTGGAAACGTAGAGGAAAACCAGTTTGGGCTGCTGATGAGTGGAAAGACATTGCTACCAGGGTAGGGAGGCTACCTGTGAAAGTCCACCATGTAGATGCCCATGTACCCAAGAGTAGGGCCAATGAGGAGCACCAAAACAATGAGCAAGTAGACCAGGCTGCAAAGATAGGGGTGTCCAAAGTAGACCTAGATTGGGAACATAAGGGAGAGTTATTCCTAGCTCAATAGGCCCATGATGCCTCAGGCCACCAGGGCAGAGATGCCACCTGTAAGTGGGCACAAGACCGAGGGGTGGATCTAACCATGGACAGTATTTCTCAGGTTATCCATGACTGTGAGACGTGTGCTGCCATCAAGCAGGCCAAGCGAGTGAAGCCCCTCTGGTACGGTGGGCAGTGGTCCAAGTACAAGTATGGGGAGGCCTGGCAGATTGACTACAGCACACTGCCCCAGACACGCCAAGGCAAAAGCTACGTGCTGACCATGGTGGAGGCCACCACTGGATGGTTGGAAACCCACCCTGTGCCTCATGCTACGGCCTGGAACACCATCCTGGGCCTTGAAAAGCAAGTTCTGTGGAGACATGGCACCCCTGAGAGGATCGAGTCCGACAACAGGACTCATTTCAAGAACAGCCTTATCAACACCTGGGCTAGGGAACATGGCATTGAGTGGGTGTACCATATCCCCTACCATGCACCAGCTGCAGGCAAAGTGGAGAGGTACAATGGACTACTAAAAACCCAGTTGAAAGCTTTGGGTGGGGGATCTTTCAAGAATTGGGAGCAGCATCTGGCAAAAGCCACCTGGTTAGTTAACACCCGAGGTTCCACCAACCGAGCAGGTCCTGCCCAGTCTGAGTCCCTGAATGTAATAGAAGGGGACAAAGTCCCAGTGGTACATATCAGAGGTTTGTTAGGGAAGACTGTGTGGATCAATTCTGCCTCGAGTATAGACAAACCCATTCGTGGGGTTGTCTTTGCTCAGGGACCAGGTTGCACGTGGTGGATAATGCAAAGAGATGGAACAACACGATGTGTACCTCAGGGAGATCTGATTGTGGGGTAAGAATGATATGGGGATAAGGGGTGGAATGTCCTGGGGTGACGTTATGATGCTTGTATATCCCCATTCATCTGTTCTGTGCCTTTAAGACCGGCTCTGAAGAGTGGAAGTTTTGTTTGGGTTTCTCTTATCAGGACACAGAGACAAGCGGTACATGAGACTGTTTTTTCACTTCCAGCTTCAGCTTGCTGCTTTTGCTTGCTCTCTTTTTCTGCTCTTGCTTCTGCTCTGCTTTCTGCCTCTGCTTATTAGCTAGTTCTAGCTAAACAGTCCACATTGCTTCCTGGACTGTTTCTCCTCTCCTGTTCCTGTGACCATCTCGAACCTGCTCCGGACTGGGACACGGACTAGGTTTGGCTGCAGCAGCTGCCCCAGCGCCGGAGGGACTGAGAACAGAGCAACCACCCCCCGAAAGAGACTTTCTGATTTTGTCATCTTTCTCAGAGCGGTGTCATCGGGTATTGTTCATTTTGTGTGCTGGGGGGTGCGGGGCCAGTCAAATAAACAGGTTCTTTCCACCTCTCTCCGAGGAATTTTTTCCCGAACCGGTGGGGGGAGGGGCCGTGTGGGTTTCGCTTTCTGGAGGGGCCCTCCTTTCCAGATTCTTTAACAAATTTGCCCTAAACCAGGACAGTAAACCAGAGCAGGTCATGCTAGAACCAATCCCGATGGGGCTTTCGGCATCAGGACCCTCACCCTTTATGAGCAGGCTGAGCCCAAAGACGCCCTTGCCCGTGCCCCGCGTGAAGAACCGCGCCGCTTCTCTTCACCCTGACAGCACGGATCCGTCGCTCCCATTGCACTCGCCCTCTCAGCACCGCACACGTCCCCATCTTCCCAACTCGGCACGGTGGGCACGGGCACAGAGGACAGCAGTGCTCCTCAGGCACCCCTGTGACACAGAGAGCTGCCCAGAGGAGATGCTGACCCTCTTGTGAGCCCAGGCCGTGCGAGGCAGAAGCCGGCCCAGAGAAGGGGCTGCGGCCTCAGGCAGCTCCGCGCTGCAGCAGCCGGGCAGCAGCGGGACCCTCCCAGCTAAGGAAGGCTCCGGCCTCTGCAGTCCCACAGCCCTCGGGGGCAGGGCAGCGACCACAACAAGGCTGGCAAAGCCCAAGCATGAGCACTGACAGGCACTGATGGGAAGAAGCCAGAGTCAGCCTGAGCCCCGGACAAGCTGTTGCCCCCATTCAGGACACAACAGGATGGGCTTTGAGATCAGCCACACCGAGGCACAGAGCAGTGCCCTTTTTGTCCCAACTGGTGATGGTAGCCACAGAATTCACTGGGCTCTCTTCTGAACCCTACCAGATCTTTTCTGAGAGCACAGCACTGGCAGCTGTTACAAGCAAGAAGCAGATTCATTGGGTTGTGCTGCAGAATCACAAAGGGCTTGATGTGTTCTCCTAGAGACTGATTTCAGCAGGACTTCTGCCAGTGGCTAGGACTCAAGCAGTCACAGCCTTCTGCTGATCCAGGAACAATCCCTGCTTCTGCCTTCGGCAGAGAGGGAAGCCCAGGCAAACTCCAGCCAGTCTAAGCTGCCCTCAGAGGCAGCAGGAACACCCAGAGCTCTCTCTTGCTGCCTCGGAGCACTGCCAGCACTTCTGTGACACTAAACTGAGCAGAACCCTCTGGTACAGCTGTGCTGACACGTGCACACAACACACTGTCCCTCAGATAAGAAAGATACCAGATGCACTCTGCCGCTCCAGGGAGTCACCCGCCATCTCCTGTTGCTGAGCAGCAGCTGGGTCAGCACGGGAGGTGAACCAAGGGCTCAGGCTCCACTTCTTCAGCTGGGGAGCAAAGGCTCCTTGGGACGGCACTGCTGCTGCAGCAGCTTCAGTGTCAGAGTCGGTGTAGATCTGAGACAAGAAATGAGTTGATGTCAGGAAGGTGTGGCAGAGATTGCCCTGAAATGCAAGAGAGATTGCCATTTGAAATGCAAGCCCTTAGGAAGCTGCTGTCAGCCACATGCAGAGCTCCTCAACTGGATTGCTTTGGATGTCCACTTGTGAAACCAAATGGTCAAAACCAAAGGCTGGTTTTACTCGAGTTCATAGCCAGTTTCTTGTTCTAAAGGATGACTGCAGCAACGACCGCTCCACTTCCTCCCAAAGACTCCTTTCCCCCTCCTAGGTCTGCAGATACATTTGCAGCTCCTCATTCTAATGTTCTACCTCCTGCCATGAAATTCTCTTTTTCTGCACCTTCCTCGGGACGAGCTTATCCTGCAGCATCTCTGGATGGTTCAGTTCCTGGGCCTCATGCCAGCCTCGGGGCCCTAGGTTGACCGTCATTTGCTGGAACTCTCTGCAGGCTGCCAGGTAGGATGGCGACACTTCCACCTCAAGTCAAACAGAACAAAGCAGTCAGAGACTACAGCTTGTCCCCGTCAGCCAGGAGTCATCGACTGGGAAGAAAGGAAAGAAAAGGACAGGAGCATTCACAAGGGATACAGACAGCTTGTAGCTTGTATTCCAAATCTATGTGAGTGACCATGTTCACCTGCAAAAACACCTCAAGAAACAAGGCCACCTGGAAGAAGCCAGCAGGAGTTCATTCGGATGACTGCTGGCTAAATGGCCAAAGGAGTAATGCCACTGTCTAGAGCATCAGCTGAGATCCAGCAGAGCAGGAAGTGTCCTTGAGAGCAGCTCTGACAGAGGCCTCATCAGGATGGCACTCAGAGGCATCACCCACCCCCCTGCTGCTCTGCACTGGAAAGGCAAGGAGGGCAGAAACCACCCCTTGGGTGACTGCAGTGCCTATTGCTATTTCACTCACTTGCTTTTCTAGAGCCTTTTGCTCCTGAAGGAGGCGATTCATTTTCTCTTGGATGATTTTAATTTTTTTGTCTAGCCTCATCTTCCTTACCTTGGTCTTAGCCTCAGATTCATACAGCTGTGCCTGCATCTGTTTGTCAATTTTCTGTAAACAACAATGGAAAGGACTCTCTTTCATGAGTAGAGTGGCTGCCATTCCTTCATTCACCTGTTTTTGTTGATTGCCCCTCTGCATAGGGAGATTCTTCTCCTCCTGGATGTCTTCATTCCATCTCTTCACTGCCATGATGGCACTCTGAGCTTCAGGCAGCTCTGCTTGTGGCTCTGCCTTGATGTTCTGTACACACAAAAGCAGAGCAAGTGACTGAGAGCTGCCATCAGGCTCAGCTTTTCCCTCTTTTAGCCTCAAAATCACATTTATTCAGCCCCTTCTTTCTGCTTCCCTACCCAGCTCTGTTTCCACTGTAACCATCCTGTCCCAGGGCTGTTCTCTGCAGATTCCAAGGCTCTGTGCTTCCAGTGCCTGTGGGACTCCTGGCCTCCTCAGTCCCAGGAGCTCTGGTTTATGCCCCTCTTCCTGCCCTTCCCTCTGTCCCCTGGCCAGTCAGGCTTACCTGGCCATTCTCCTGTGGCTCTTCCACCTGCTGCCTGAGCTGCTCTTCCTGCTCTCGGGCAGGGAACAGCTCTCCCTGAGTCTGGCATGGCATCTCAGATAAGGCAGTGTGCTCCTGCTCTTTCTCTAGAAGCACCTGCACAGAAAGCCAAGAGAAGATGGGTTTCAACTTCCCGTACACCCTTTGTGGGCCAAGACTCAAAGGCTGCTGGGCTCACACGTTCCCAAAGCACTGTGCTGCTGCTCTCCTGGGTCATTCTCTGCCCGAGGGGAGGCACAGATTCCAAAGTGACCCTGGCCCTACAATCAGGGGCCACTGGGACTGAAGCTCCAACAGCCTCTCAGGCAGCTGACAGGGAAGGGGTGGCATTTCTCAAGGGTCTGGTGAGGGCCTCCCTCTGCTTCTGCCATGTCCTGTTCGTCTTTCAGTGTTGGGAGTTTGGCTGGCTAAAGACTAGAAAAGTACAAAGCTGTGGCTAATTCCAAGTCCTGCACCTGCTAGATAGCGTGTCCTTGGGCCTAGCTGTAGTAGGATAACAAACAGTGAAAGAGACATGAGAAAAGAGAGATGTAACCCCTAAGGAATGAGGAAGAGTTCATGGTATAGTTTAACCAATAGATTGCTTGGCTTACAGAATATTCATAAGCTTATTATTTGCTGTATAAGTGTTTGATACTTTCTTCAATAAATTGGACCTGAAGAACTGGATCTGAGGAACCTGTGATGAACCACCTGGTGTCCTGATCCACTTCCTTCGATATTTCAGTAGTGACTGACACCCCGCCCTGTCCCACAGCTCCATCCTGGCTCTGCAGGGGCTTCCTGGGTGAGCTCACTCCTTGTGAGAGACACTTCTGGAGTTCACCTTCTCTTCAAGCCTGCACCAGCATTCCTCCTTCCTGACATCCACACTCTTGTTAGAAAACTGGGTCATTCAGGAGATGAGGATGCATGCAAAGATCTCTGATGGAAGTCAGAGAACCTCGATGGCCATCTCAGTATATGGAGGAGAACCAAGGTGTTTCTTCTCCCTCTTTTGTCAACTGAGAATTCTGACCAGCAGTAACAGAGTTTCTCATAAGGCCCCATTAATGAATGCATTCACACAACCCTGGGGATGCCAGTGAAGGAAACCATGTGTCATGTAATGCGTGTATGAGCAAAGTCACCAGACCCCAGATACAGCATGGGATAGTTCCACTCCCTCAGGACATGCAAAAATTTAAAGGACAAATGAAGGCTTCAGGTCAGAAAAGGCTGGAGGAGGAAAACATGAGGGGAAAAAACAACCATCTCTGGAGGGGGAAACATCTCTGCCTGCTCACGTTCCGTCAGTGGAACTTGTCTCTACTCCTCTCCTGAAGGGATGCCTTTAGGTGAGCTTTGCATCTTCCACTGCTTTGGAGCAGAGCCAGGAAGATTCAAATAGACAGACAGATCTCACTTTTATAATCTCTCTTTACTGTGCTGTGGTATTTACATTCTTTGAACAGAGAGAGATATAATTCTCTCTCCTAGGTTTTTTTTAAGGGAAGGTAGTGAGAAACTTAGAGAAGAAGAGAAAACAATTATTATCTCTACTTGCTGCCCTTGTTGTTTAGTACATGTAGAATGTGTTATAGTGATTGTTTACTGAAAGTGATTTGTTAATTGGATTTTAGTGATAGTTGTTTAGCTTGATTAGCTAATTAGATAAAAGCTGTGTTGTGACTGTCTGGAGACAGTCACGAGTTTTTCTTTAGTAGCTTTTTAGTATAGTATCCCTTTAGTATAGTTTTAATATAGTACTAAGTGTAATATAGCATAGCCTAAGAAAGCATTTGTTTAACCTTCTAAATCATAGAATCAAAGCACATTATTCCCCACGGGGGGGTCACCATGAATCAATACTGTCCTTTCTGTCGCTACACACATCAGCACTCGGTAGCAGTACCCTGATCAGCAGCCATCCTGAACTTGCTCTCCTGTTGCTTCAGTAACCCACACTCTTGGGGAATCTGGAGCGTGTGGGTCCCTATGTAATGCAACCAGACCCAGAGCATTGCACTGGGAACTGCACTCTTTGTGCATCTGTGCTCAGGCAAGTTCTTCTCTTGGACTCGACCACACTGATGGTGCTAAAGTGGCTGGAATCAGAAATGCAGCCCAGCCCCTCCAGCTCCTCTAATCTCTGAGCACCAGCTGGAATGCAAGGGCATTGATTTCCTGCTCAATTCCCAAACACAACACACACTGATTCCCTGGGCTGCCAAAAGACACAGGAGCCATTAACCTGAAAGTGATGTGTTTCTGCCAGTGCTGGAAAAGGGCAGGAAAGATTGAGAAAAAGATCCCTTGCTCCCTGGAGAAGGAGAAATTACACAAGGCTTCTCCTTCTAGCAAGCAAACAAACAATTAACCAACAAAATATGAAAGTGTTACCCACTCCAGTGTCTAAAGCACTTGGATGCAGTGAAGGGATGTTTGGCAGGGAAACAGCCCTTGTGCTGAGCATTGGCTCTATGGATCTCTAGGCAGCGGATCTACTTGGATAGAAGTCTGCCTGAAGGTCCCTCATGAGCCCCCTTTGTCCAGGCTAAAGCTCCCTCAGCCCCTCCTCCCTGGCCTTGTGCTGCACCCCTTGCCCAGCTCCCCTGTCCTTCTGTGCACACGCTGCAGCCCCTCCATGACTTTCTGCTTCCCAGGGCCCACAGCTGCACACAGCACTCCAGCTGTGGCCACAGCGCTGCCCAGCACAGGCCACGCTCACTGCCCTGCTCCTGCTGCCCCACTGCTGCTGGCACAGCCACTGTGCCCTTGGCCTTCTTGGCCCCCTGGCCCCACGCTGCCTCATCTTCAGCTGCTCAGGGCCGCCAGCCCTGCGTCCTTTGGGCCCACGCAGCTCCCCAGCCACAAAGGTGCCCATTGCACTTCAGATACAGCAGGCACCATTGCAAGGTGTACACCCTGGTTTTAGCATTACAGGACAGCAGTCAAGGACTTGCAGCTTTGCTCCCATTCTAGGCTCCAATGCAATTTTCAAAGCAAACTACACAATAGAAGGTATCAACAGACACATGCAGTGTCTGGTTTTTGCCTCAGAAGAAAGATTCAGAACTACTCCCTTTGTTTCTTTTGCCGCACTAGACAAGAATGGTCCCCCACAGCTTCATGGACAACACAGTCATCTCCTTGCAGCTTATCAAAGAGCAAGAAACAGGCAGACTCAGAGCACCTATCTGCTCTGCTACCGGCTGCTCTGCCTGAAGGGGCAAAAGAGCAACCTGGCAACAAAGGCAGCAAAATCCCTGACTTCAAGCAGCAACTCTACATCCCCAGTGTGTGTCTGAAATACTCCCAAGTAAGCACATCCAAGAAGTTTGTGGGGACAAAGCACCACCAAGAGCTTTTGTGGTCAGATCAACATTTTTTTGTGCCTGCAGCAACTTGGCCAGTCTGTGCAGGGGGTCGGGTCTCTCCATGCCACAGTGTCCCCTGTGTATCCAACAAGGCTGAGCACAGTGTCTTTGACATGCTCCCTGCTCTGGGATCAGGGAGCCTTCGTGCTTCAGGCTGGCCCCTATCCAAATGCCAGGAAGCTGGTGCCTAAACGTGACAGACCAAAGCCCATTGTCCAGCTGTCACAGGCTGGGGGCAATCACCAGGCCCTGGCAGGATGCCAGCACTCAGCATCCTCAGCCAGCAACAGCAAGTGCTGGCTGGTCAGAAACTTGCAGCTCTGCCCTGCACTAAAGACAGCAGCACACACAGCTGGCACTTAGTGGCTCAGAATGTTCAGGCTGTGGTGTGAGCACAGCTGGAGGCTGGCGCTCATCCACCTCATCTGCCTCCTCTTCGGCCTCCTCTCCATGAGCAGAGGGAGCCAGAGGAGAGACTGCTGTTGGTTCTGTGATCTGTGCACAGACAGCAGTGTGAGGGACACAAAGTTACCTATAATTTATAACCTTATTTCTGTTCAGCACTTTATTCTATTCAGCTTTATTTCTACAACCAGCTCTGCTAAGGACAAATCAGAAACTTTGGTAACAATGGGATTCTAAGTCACTGCGACTAAATTTAAATGGGTTAATTCAACAGAATTGCTAATAGTTCTGAAGTAGACATTATGCCCTGGCTACTATCAAGAAGCAACATTCTCTCTGCAAAATGAGCTTTTCACTCCTTGAAAGTTCTGAAATGGAAAATTAGGAAATAGCCAGTGATGCCTTTGTTATTGCTGCTGCAGACATGAAAATGGATTTTCTTTCAGCCTACCCAGCTGGCCCTCTACACTCTAGTGCCACAGGCCAAGCTCACAGCTTGCTCTACAATTCCTAAGCACCAGAACATGAAATGTTCCTTTCTCACTCACCTCAGGACCACCACCTCTGAATAACCTTCAGGTGACCTGGATGGGCAAGGGAAAATGAAAAAGTCTGTGAGAAAACTGCCTGGGCTGCTAAATCCAACAGAAGAGGTCAACCCCAAAACAGAGAGTATTTTTCTTATCAACATCCCTCCACGGAAAAAGTTCTTTCACACACCACAAGAGATCGGGACAATAATTTGGTTTGCCACCTTCAGCCTGTTCAGCCATAAATTAATACAACTGATAAAGAAAATTCAAAATTTTTCTTTTTCACTCAATGCTTCTGTTCTTCCAACAGATAAAGCAGCTTTTTTTCTCTTGTCTTTCAGGTACTTTTTCAAAAAAGAAGTTGCATGCATAATTCCCATTTAAATTGCGAAAACAGTCACCCAAAAAGCTTCCCCAAATCCCCCAAACTGTGGCAGTTTATTGTGAAACAGCACAGCACAGCTCCAGCTCAGGACAACACTCACTGCTTTGGGGTTTACTTCACTGCAAAGGGAATCATCTTTTAGCACTCAAGTCGGGTCAAAAGGACAGTCAAATCCTTTCATTACAAAATTTGGGAAAAAAAGAAGCTTTCCCCGAGTTTTGGGGAGAACTACAAGTCTTTAAAGGCCTTCTGAGAAGGCCCCCATCTGCATTTTGGGAAATTTCCGCTTGTCCCAGCAAACTGAGGAAATGACAGACTCTGCGCCACA
>NW_026992790.1:0-31455 GCF_028769735.1 Zonotrichia leucophrys gambelii
CACCCCTGTCCCCTTCCTGATGTCACCTTCTGTGTCCCCTCCCCTTTAGGACCTGTCACCTCCTGTCCCCTCAGGGACCTGTCAGTGTCCCCTCCCCTGTGCTGTCCCCTTAGGAGCTGTCACCTCTCCTGGTGGCACTGTCACTGTCCCTGTCCCCTCAGGGACCTGTCAGTGTCCCCTCCCCTGTGCTGTCCCCTTTAGGAGCTGTCACCTCTCCTGGTGGCACTGTCACTGTCCCTGTCCCTGTCCTGTCCTGTCCCTTTAGGAGCTGTCACCTCTCCTGGTGGCACCGTCACTGTCCCTGTCCCCTCCCTGCAGGGACCTGGCACCGTCCCTGTGCCCTGCCAGTGTCCCTGTCTTGTCCTGTCACCTTTGGGGACCTGGCCCTGTCCCCAAACCCCCTCTGGGACCCCCCAAACCTCTCAGGACCCCCTCAAATTCCCCCCTTACCTCCTGAAATCCCACCTGGAACACCCCAAATCCCCCCAGGACCCCCCCCAACCCCCTGGACCCCCCAACCCCTCTGGACCCCAAAATCTCCTCTGGAACACCACAAATCCCACCTGAACCCCCCCCCAAATCCCCTCAGGACCCCCCAAATTTCCCAAACCCTCTCAGGACCCCCTCAAACCCCCTCTGGACCCCCCCCAAATCCCCTCAGGACCTCCTCAATCCCCTCAGGACCCCCAAATCTCACCTGAACCCCCCAAACCCCTGTGGAACCCCCCAAATCCCCTCGGAGCCCCCAAATCCCCTCAGGACCCCTCAAACCCCTCTGAATCCCCCTCAAATCCCTCTAGAACACCCCAAATCCCACCTGGACCCCTCCATAATTCCCTTTGGACACCTCCAAACCCCTCAGGACCCCCCAAATCCACCTGGACCCTCTAATCTCACTGAACCCCCCAAACCCTCTCAGGACCCCCTAAATCCCCCTCAGGATCCCCCAAATCCCACCTGGACCCCCCATAATTCCCTTTGGACCCCCCAAATCCCTTCAGGATCCCCCCAAACCCCTCTGGACCCCCCAAATCCCCTCAGGACCCCCCAAACCCCTCAGGACCCCTCCCTAAATCCCCTCAGGACCCCCTCAAACCCCCTCTTGACCCCCCCAAACCCCCTCAGGAACCCTCCAAATCCCCCCAAACCCCCTCATCCCCCCCAAATCCCTCAGGACCCCCCCAAACCCCCTCAGGACCCCTCAAATCCCTCTGAACCCCCTAAATCCCCTGGATCCCGCAAATCCCCTCAGACTCCCCAAATCCCCCCAAATCCCCTCAGGACCCCCCCAAATCCCCCCAAACCCCCCATCCCCCCCTGATCCTCTAGACCCTCCAAACCCCCTCAGGACCCCCTCAAATCCCCCCAAACCCCTCTGGACCCCCCCAATCCTCCCCCCAAATCTCCCAGCACCCCTCAGGAAACCCCTCCAAATCCCCCCAAACCCCTCAGGACCCCCCAAAACCCCCCAAACCCCTCATCCCCCCTAAATCCCCTCAGGACCGCCCCAAATCCCCTTGAACCCCCCAAATTTCCCCAAATCCCCCTTAACCCCAAATCCCCTCAGGACCCCCCCAAACCCCCTCAGGACCCCCCAAACCCCCTCTGGACATCCATAAATCTCCTCTGGAACACCCCAAATCCCCCTTTAACACCCCAAACCCCCTCAGGACCCCCCAAACCCCCTCAGGACCCCCAATCCCCTCAGGACCGCCCCAGATCCCCTCAGGACCCCCCAAACCCCCTCTAACCCCCCAAATCCCCTCTGAACCCCCCCAAATTTCCCCAAATCCCCCCTTTAACACCCCAAATCCCCTCAGGACCCTCCAAATCCCCCAAACCCCCTCATCCCCCCCTAACCCCTCAAGAGCCCCCCAAATCCCCTCAGGAAGCCCCCAAATCCCCCCCCCCCTCAGGACCCCCAATCCCCTCTGAATTCCCCCCAAACCACCTGTGGACCCCCCAAACCCCCCCAAGCCCCCTCTGACCCCCCAAATCCCCCTAAACCCCCTCATCCCCCCCTAAATCCCTCTAGGACCCCCAGATCCCCTCTGGACCCCTCCAAATCCCCTCAGGACCCCCCAAATCCCCCCAAACCCCTCATCCCCCCCTAATCCTCAGACCCCTCAAACCCCTCTGAACCCCCCCAGATCCCCTCAGGAGCCCCCAAATCCCCCCAGCCCCATCAGGAACCCCCCAGATCCCCTCAGGACCCCCCAAATCCCCTTGGACCCCCCCAAATCCCCCAAACCCCCTCATCCCCCCCCGATCCCCTCAGGACCCCCCAAATCCCCCCAAACCCCCTCAGGACCCCCCAAATCCCCCCCAAATCCCCTCAGACCCCCCCCTAAATCCCCTCAGGAGCCCCCCCAAACCCCCTCAGGACCCCCCCAAATCCCCTCAGGACCCCCCAAATCCCCTCAGGACCCCCCAAACCCCCTCAGGACCCCCCCAAATCCCCCCAAATCCCCCAGCCCCCTCAGGACCCCTCCAAATCCCCCCAAACCCCTCATCCCCCCCCTAAACCCCTCAGGACCCCCCAAACCCCCTCAGGACCCCCAAACCCCCTCAGGACCCCCCAAATCCTCTCAGGACCCCCCAAACCCCCTCTGGACCCCCCCAAACCCCCTCAGGACCCCCCAAATCCCCCAAGCCCCCCCAAATCCCCCCAAATCCCCCCAGCCCCCCTCAGGACCCCCCAAATCCCTCTGAACCCCCCAATCCCCCCAAAGCCCCTCAGGACCCCCAAATCCCCAAATCCCTCAGGACCCCCCAAACCCCTCAGGACCCCCCAAATCCCCCCAGCTCCCTCAGGACCCCCAAACCCCTCAGGACTCCCCCAAACCCCCCCAAATCCCCTCAGGACCCCCTCAAACCCCCTCATTCCCCCCATTCCCCTCAGACCCCCCAAATCCCCCTAGTCCCCCTCAGGACCCCCCAGCTCCCTCAGGACCCCCCAAACCCCCTGGACCCCCAATCCCCCAAACCCCCTCAGGACCCCCCCAAACCCCCTCATTCCCCCCCATCCCCCCTCATTCCCCCCCCCCCGCCCCGGCTGACCGCTCCCCATTCCGCAGTGGTGGCTCCCGAGCAGGACGCGCTGGTGGCCCTGGAGGTGCCGCCGCCGTCGCCGCCCCCGCTGGCCAAGAAGGGCCCGAGCTCGGCGCTGGAGCCGCCCCCGCCCCGCCTGGGGCCCAAGCTGAGCCCGGAGCCCCCGGGCAGCAAGGACGGCCAGGACACCAAAGGTCAGCGCTGCAACCGCCTCTCCCCTGGGTTTGCACCCATTTTCCCTGGTTTTTCCCAAATTTTCCCTGATTTTCCCTGAATTTTCCCTGATTTTCCCTGATTTTCCCCAGATTTTCCCCTGTTTTCCCAGATTTTCCTGGATTTTTCTCCGAGTTTTCCCTGAATTTTTCCCGGTTTTTTCCCCCAATTTTCCCCAATTTTTCCCTGAATTTTCCATTTTTTCCCGGATTTTCCCCAAGTTTTCCCCGAATTTTCCCATGTTTTCCCCTGCTTTTTTTTTTTTTTTTTTTTTCCATGTTTTTCCTGGGTTTTTCCAGGTTTTTTTCCCTGATTTTCCTGTGTTTTTACAGGATTTTCCCTAGTTTCCCCCGAGTTTTCCCGAATTTTCCCTGATTTTCCCCGGTTTTTTCCAGGATTTTTCCCAGATTTCCCCAAATTTTTCCCTGATTTTTCCCCAAGTTTTCCCTGATTTTTCCAGGATTTGCCCTGATTTTCCCCAGATTTTCCCCTGTTTTCCCGGATTTTCCTGAGTTTTTTCTGAGTTTTTCTGAATTTTCCCTGATTTTCCCCCAATTTTCCCTGAATTTTCCATGTTCTTCCCAGATTTTTCCCTAAGTTTTCCCCTGTTTTTTTTTTTTTTTTTCCCCATGTTTTTTTCCTGGGTTTTTTCCAGGTTTTTTTTCCTGGTTTTCCCCGGTTTTTTCCAGGATTTTCCCTGATTTTCCCCCGAGTGTTTCCCAAATTTTCCCTGATTTTCCCTGGTTTTCCCTGAATTTTCCCTAATTTTCCCCCAGTTTTCCCCCATTTTTCCCCAGTTTTCCCTGAATTTTCCATGTTTTTCCCGGATTTTCCCCAAGTTTCCCTGAATTTTCCCTGGTTTTCCCCGGTTTTTCCAGGATTTTCCCTGATTTCCCCCGAGTTTTCCCGAATTTTCCCAAATTTTCCCTGATTTTCCCCGAGTTTTCCCATGATTTTCCTGGATTTCCCCCGAGTTTTCCCTGAATTTTCCCTGATTTTCCCTGAGTTTTCCTGAATTTTCCCTGATTTTCCCCAGTTTTCCCTGAATTTTCCATGTTTTTTCCGGATTTTCCCTAAGTTTTCCCGTGTTTGTTTTTTGTTTTTTTTCCCATGTTTTTCCTGGGTTTTTCCAGGTTTTTTCCCGAGTTTTCCCCAAATTTTCCATGTTTTTTCCCCCAATTTTCCCTGAATTTTCCATGTTTTTCCCGGATTTTCCATGAGTTTTCACTGAATTTTCCCATGTTTTCCCCTGTTTTTCTTTTTTTTTTTTTTCTCCCATGTTTTTCCTGGGTTTTTCCAGGTTTTTTCCTGAATTTTCCCTGATTTTCCCCAGTTTTTCCAGGATTTTCCCTAATTTCCCCCGAGTTTTCCCGAATTTTCCCAGATTTTCCCCGATTTTCCCTGAATTTTCCATGTTTTTCCTGGATTTTCCCCAAGTTTTCACCGAATTTTCCCATGGTTTCCCCTGATTTTTTTTCCCATGTTTTTCCTGGGTTTTTCCAGGTTTTTTCCTGATTTTCCCTGAGTTGCCCTGATTTCCCCAAATTTTCCAGGATCTTCCCCGGTTTTCCCCCAAGTTGTTCCCTGATTTTCCCGGATTTTCCCGAGTTTTCCCTGATTTTCCCCAGTTTTTCCTGGATTTTCCAAGTTTTCCCCGGATTTCCCCCAAGTTTTCCCTGGATTTTCCGGTGGGACCTGATCCCAAGTGATTTTTAACCCCTAATTTCCTTTTTCCCCCATTTTTTCCAGCCTCCAGCCTGACCACGTGCGAGGTGTGTGGGACCTGATCCCCAAATGATTTTTAATTCCTGATTTTCCCATTTTCCCCCATTTTTGCAGCCTCCAGCCTGACCACCAGCAAGGTTTGCAGCACCTGCTCCAATCCCATAACCAGGATTGTGGGGGGAATTCAGGAACTGATTCCAAAGGGATTTTTAATTTTCTGATTTTTCCCATTTTCCTCCGTGTTTTGCAGCCTCCAGCCTGACGACGTGCGAGGTGTGTGGGACCTGACCCCAAGTGATTTTTTAACCCCTCATTTCCCATTTTTCCCCCATTTTTTCCAACCTCCAGCCCAACCACGTGTGTGGGACCTGATCCCAAAGGGATTTTTAATTTCTGATTTTCCCCCGTTTTTTGCAGCCTCCAGCCTGACCACGTGCGAGGTGTGCGGCGCCTGCTCCAATCCCAATACCAGGATTGTGGGGGGGAATTCAGGAACTGATCCCAAATGATTTTTAACCCCTGATTTCCTGTTTTTGCAGCCTCCAGCCTGACGACGTGCGAGCTGTGCGGCGCCTGCTCTATGGGGGAAACTGAGGGACTGATCCCAAATGATTTTTAACCCCTCATTTCCCGTTTTTTGCAGCCTCCAGCCTGACCACGTGCGAGGTGTGCGGTGCCTGCTCTATGGGGGAAACTGAGGACCTGATCCCAAGGGATTTTTAATTCCTGATTTTCCCATTTTCCCCATTTTCCCCCATATTTTGCAGCCTCCAGCCTGACCACGTGCGAGGTGTGTGGGACCTGATCCCAAAGGGATTTTTAACCCCTAATTTCCCATTTTTTGCAGCCTCCAGCCTGACGACGTGCGAGGTGTGTGGGACCTGATCCCAAAGGGATTTTTAATTTCTGATTTTCCCATTTTCCCCATTTTTTCACCTATTTTTTCTCCATTTTTTCAGCCTCCAGCCTGACGACGTGCGAGGTGTGCGGGACCTGATCCCAAATGATTTTTAACCCCTCATTTCCCATTTTCCCCCATATTTTCCAGCCTCCAGCCTGACCCTGTGCGAGCAGTGCGGCACCTGCTCTATGGGGGAAACTGAGGAACTGATCCCAAGGGATTTTTAACCCTTAATTTCCCTTTTCCCCTGTTTTTTGCAGCCTCCAGCCTGACCACGTGCAAGGTGTGCGGTGCCTGCTCTGATCCCATAGTCAGGGCTGAATGGGAACTGATCCCAAAGGGATTTTTAAACCCCTCATTTCCCATATTTTGCAGCCTCCAGCCTGACGACGTGCGAGGTGTGTGGGAGACCTGATCCCAAAGGGATTTTTTATTTTCTGATTTTCTCATTTTCCCCCGTTTTTTGCAGCCTCCAGCCTGACCACGTGCGAGGTGTGCGGCGCCTGCTCTGATCCCATAGTCAGGGCTGGATGGGACCTGATCCCAAAGGGATTTTTAACCCCTCATTTCCCATATTTTGCAGCCTCCAGCCTGACGACGTGCGAGGTGTGCGGCGCCTGATCCCAAAGGGATTTTTAACCCCTGATTTCCTGTATTTTGCAGCCTCCAGCCTGACCATGTGCGAGGTGTGTGGGACCTGATCCCAAAGGGATTTTTAATTTCTGATTTTTCCCATTTTCCCCATTTTTTTCACCTATTTTTTCTCCATTTTTGCAGCCTCCAGCCTGACGACGTGCGAGGTGTGTGGGACCTGATCCCAAAGGGATTTTTAACCCCTAATTTCCCATTTTCCCCCATTTTTTGCAGCCTCCAGCCTGACCACGTGCGAGGTGTGCAGCGCCTGCTCTGATCCCATAGTCAGGGCTGGATGGGACCTGATCCTGAGGAATTTTTCATTCCTGATTTTCCCATTTTCCCCATTTTTTCACCTATTTTTTCTCCATGTTTTTCAGCCTCCAGCCTGACGACGTGCGAGGTGTGCGGCGCCTGCTCTATGGGGGAAACTGAGGAACTGATCCCAAAGGGATTTTTAATTTCTGATTTTCCCATTTTCCCCATTTTTTTCACCTATTTTTTTCCCCGTATTTTGCAGCCTCCAGCCTGACCACATGCAAGCTGTGCGGGACCTGATCCCAAGTGATTTTTAACCCCTAATTTCCCTTTTTCCCCATATTTTGCAGCCTCCAGCCTGACGACGTGCGAGGTGTGCGGGACCTGATCCCAAAGGGATTTTTAATTTCTGATTTTCTCATTTTCCCCATTTTTTCACCTATTTTTTCCCCATATTTTGCAGCCTCCAGCCTGACGACGTGCGAGGTGTGCGGCGCCTGCTCTATGGGGGAAACTGAGGAACTGATCCCAAAGGGATTTTTAATTTCTCATTTTCCCCATTTTTGCAGCCTCCAGCCTGACGACGTGCGAGGTGTGCGGGACCTGATCCCAAGTGATTTTTAACCCCTGATTTCCCATTTTCCCCCGTGTTTTGCAGCCTCCAGCCTGACGACGTGCGAGGTGTGCGGCGCCTGCTTCGAGACGCGCAAGGGGCTCTCGAGCCACGCGCGCTCGCACCTGCGCCAGCTGGGCGTGGCCGAGTCCGAGAGCTCGGGCGCGCCCATCGATCTCCTCTACGAGCTCGTGCGCCACAAGCCCAAGGCCGAGGGCCCCGCGCTGGCCAAGAAGTCGGCGCTGGGCGGTTCCCCCAAGGAGCCGGGGGCGCCGCGGCCGCCGCTGCTGCTGCTGCCCAAGCCCGAGGGCTCCCTCAACAAGGCCATCAAATCCCCGCCGGGCTTCGCCAAAGCCCTGGGCCGGCCGGGCTCGCCCGCGCTCCGCAAGCTCCCGGCGCCGCTGCCGGGCTCGCCCAAGGGCGGCACCGAGGAGAAGGGGGCGAAGCTGGCGCTGAGCCCGCTGCCCGCCGACGGCAAGTGGGCGCCCGACGACGACGGGCCCCTCAACCTCAGTGAGTGATCAGAGCTTTAATGGGGATTTATTGGGGTTTTATTGGGGTTTTATTGGGGTTTATTGGGGTTTATTGGGGTGTAATGGGGTTTATTGGGGTGTAATGGGCACAGAGGAGAAGGGGGCGAAGCTGGCGCTGAGCCCGCTGCCCGCCGAGGCCAAGTCAGTGCCATGAGGTGTTATGGGGTGTAATGGGGTTTAATGGGGACTTGGTTGGATTTTATTGGGGTTTAGTGGGGTTTAGTAGGGTTTTATTGGGGTTTAATGGGGTTCAGTGGGGTTTATTGGGGTTCAGTGGGGTTTATTGGGGTTCGGTGGGGTTTATTGGGGTTCACTGGGGTTTATTGGGGTTCGGTGGGGTTTATTGGGGTTCATTGGGGTTTTATTGGGGTTCAGTGGGGTTTATTGGGGTTTGATGGGGTTTATTTGGGTTCGGTGTGGTTTATTGGGGTTCAGTGGGGTTTTTATTGGGGTCAGTGGGGTTTATTTGGGTTCGGTGGGGCTTATTGGGGGTCAGTGTGGTTTATTGGGGTCAGTGGGGTTTATTGGGGTGCAGTGTGGTTTATTGGGGTTTGGTGGGGTTTATTTGGGTTCAGTGGGGTTTATTGGGGTTCAGTGGGGTTTATTGGGGGTCAGTGGGGTTTATTGGGGTTCGGTGGGGTTTATTGGGGGTCAGTGGGGTTTATTGGGGTTTGGTGGGGTTTATTGGGGTTCGGTGGGGTTTATTGGGGTTCCCTGGGGTTCAGTGCGGTGCCGGCACCGCTGCCAAGATCATCCCACAGCCCCAAATTCCCAAGTTTTGGGATCACCCCCTCCACCAGCACCTTTTAACCCCTTCCCTCCCATTTCCACCCCTTTCCAGCCTCGGGCTCGGAGCCGTACCATGATGAGTTCCGGGGGGAGTTCCTCGGGAACCCCCAAATCCCTTTCCTGGGAATCCCCACAGCCCCAAACCCCCACCAGCACCTTTTAACCCCTTCTGTGCCATTCCCAGCCTCGGGCTCGGAGCCGTGCCACGATCCCAAACCCCCACCAGCACCTTTTAACCCCTTCTCTCCCATTTCCCCCCATTTCCAGCCTCGGGCTCAGAGCCGTGCCACAACACCCACTACAAATTCTGCAGGGAATTCCTTGGGAATCCCCAAACCCCTACCAGCATTTTTTAACCCCTTCTCTCCCATTTTCCCCCATTCCCAGCCTCGGGCTCGGAGCTGTGCCATGACAGTTCTGTGGGGAATTCCTTGGGAACCCCCAAATCCCCACCAGCATTTTTTAACCCCTTTTTCCCCCATTTCCAGCCTCGGGCTCGGAGCCGTGCCACAACACCCACTACAAATTCTGCAGGGAATTCCTTGTGAACCCCCAAACCCCCACCAGCATTTTTTAACCATTTCTCTCCCATTTTCCCCCCATTTCCAGCCTCGGGCTCGGAGCTGTGCCATGACAGTTCTGTGGGGAATTCCTTGGGAACCCCCAAACCCCTACCAGCATTTTTTAACCATTTCTCTCCGTTTTTTTTACCAGCATTTTTTAACCATTTCTCTCCCATTTTCCCCCCGTTCCCAGCCTCGGGCTCGGAGCCGTGCCGCGACATCCGCTGCGAGTTCTGCGGGGAGTTCTTTGAGAACCGCAAGGGGCTCTCGAGCCACGCGCGCTCGCACCTGCGCCAGATGGGCGTCACCGAGTGGTACGTGAACGGCTCGCCCATCGACACGCTGCGGGAAATCCTCACCCGCCGCCGGCCCGGCCACCCCAAGGCCTTGGCCAAGAGCCTGCTGGGCGGGCTGGCCCCGCTGGAGCCGCCCCGGGCCGGCCCCGAGCTGCACCTGCCCCCGGGGCTGGGCAAGAAGGTGCCGGCGCCGCTGAGCCCCCCGGGCCCGGCCCCCGGCGCCGCCTCCTCACCGCCGCCGCCGCCGCCGCCCACGGCCAGGAAAATGTTCCCGGGGCTCTCGGCGCCCTCGCTGCAGAAGAAACTGAAGCAGGACCAGCTCAGGGTGGAGATCAAGCGGGAGCTGATGGCTGGAGGAGGAGGAGGAGGAGGAGGAGGAGCCGGGATCCATCCCGGGGAGGCGCCGGCGCCGCCGGACCCGGCCTGGGCAGCGCACGAGGAGATGGCGCCGCTCAACCTCTGTGAGTGGCTCTGGGGTTTAACCGGGGATTTGGGGGGTTTGGGGAGCTGGGATCCATCCCAGACCCATGAGGAGATGGCGCCGCTCAACCTCTGTGAGTGGTTTTGGGGTTTGTCCTGGGGATTTGGGGATTTATCCCAGGGATTTGGGGAGCTGGGATCCATCCCAGGAGCCCCTGGATCCATCCCAGGCCCATGAGATGGTGCTGCTCAACCTCTGTGAGTGGGTCTGGGGTTTAACTGGGGGATTTAGGGGTTTATCCCAGGAATTTGTGGAGCTGGGATCCATCCCAGGCCCATGAGGAGATGGCGCCGCTCAACCTCTGTGAGTGGGTCTGGGGTTTGTCCCAGGAATTTGGGGGTTCAGGGATCATCCCTGAGGATTTAAGGCTCTAAAATCCCATCCCAGGGGGTTCCATCCCTAATCCCAAATTTCCCCCTCCCGCAGCCTCCAGGGCGGACCCGGTGCGCGACATCCGCTGCGAGTTCTTGGGGCTCCTCCCGGGGATTTTGGGGAGCTCATCCCAGGGATTTTGGGGAGCTCATCCCGGGGATTTTGGGGAGCTCATCCCAGGGATTTTGGGGAGCTCATCCCGGGGATTTTGGGGAGCTCATCCCGGGAATTTTGGGGAGCTCATCCCGGGGATTTTGGGGAGCTCATCCCGGAGATTTTGGGGAGCTCATCCTGGGGCTTTTGGGGAGCTCCTGCAAGAGATTTTGGGGAGCTCATCCCAGGGATTTTGGGGAGCTCACCCCGGGATTTTGGGGAGCTCACCTCAGGGATTTTGGGGAGCTCATCCCAGGGATTTTGGGGAGCTCATCCCGGAGATTTTGGGGAGCTCATCCTGGGGATTTTTGGGGAGCTCACCCCGGAGATTTTGGGGAGCTCATCCCAGGGATTTTGGGGAGCTCATCCCGGGGATTTTGGGGAGCTCACCCCGGGGATTTTGGGGCGTTCACCCGGGGATTTTGGGGAGCTCACCCCGGGGATTTTGGGGAGCTCACCCCAGGGATTTTGGGGAGCTCATCCCAGGGATTTTGGGGAGCTCATCCTGGGGATTTTGGGGAGCTCACCCCAGGGATTTTGGGGAGCTCATCCCAGGGATTTTGGGGAGCTCACCCCGGGGATTTTGGGGAGCTCACCCCGGGGATTTTTGGGGCGTTCACCCCGGGGATTTTTGGGGAGCTCATCCCGGGGATTTTGGGGAGCTCATCCCAGGAATTTTTGGGGAGCTCATCCCGGGGATTTTTGGGGAGCTCACCCCGGGGATTTTGGGGAGCTCATCCCGGGGATTTTTGGGAAGCTCACCCCGGGGATTTTGGGGCGTTCACCCCGGGGATTTTGGGGAGCTCATCCCGGGGATTTTGGGGAGCTCATCCCGGGGATTTTGGGGAGCTCATCCCAGGGATTTTGGGGAGCTCACCCCGGGGATTTTTGGGGAGCTCACCCCGGGGATTTTGGGGAGCTCATCCCGGGGATTTTGGGGAGCTCACCCTGGGGATTTTTGGAGAGCTCACCCCGGGGATTTTGGGGAGCTCATCCCAGGGATTTCGGGGAGCTCATCCCGGGGATTTTGGGGAGCTCATCCCGGGGATTTTGGAGAGCTCATCCCAGGGATTTTGGGGAGCTCATCCCAGGGATTTTGGGGAGCTCCTCCCGGGGATTTTGGGGAGCTCCTGCCAGAGATTTTTGGGAGCTCACCCCGGGGATTTTGGGGAGCTCACCCCAGGGATTTTGGGGAGCTCATCCTGGGAATTTGGGGAGCTCATCCCAGGGATTTTGGGGAGCTCACCCTGGGGATTTTGGGGAGCTCACCCCGGGGATTTTGGGGAGCTCATCCTGGGAATTTGGGGAGCTCATCCCAGGGATTTTGGGGAGCTCATCCCAGGGATTTTGGGGAGCTCATCCCGGAGATTTTGGGGAGCTCATCCCGGGGATTTTGGGGAGCTCATCCCGGGGATTTTGGGGAGCTCATCCTGGGGATTTTGGGGAGCTCACCCCGGTGATTTTGGGGAGCTCATCCTGGGGCTTTTGGGGAGCTCATCCTGGGGATTTTGGGGAGCTCATCCCGGGGATTTTGGGGAGCTCACCCCGGGGATTTTGGGGAGCTCATCCTGGGGATTTTGGGGAGCTCATCCCAGGGATTTTGGGGAGCTCATCCTGGGGATTTTGGGGAGCTCACCCCAGGGATTTTGGGGAGCTCACCCCAGGGATTTTGGGGAGCTCATCCCGGGGATTTTGGGGAGCTCACCCCGGGGATTTTGGGGAGCTCATCCCGGGGATTTTGGGGAGCTCATCCCGGAGATTTTGGGGAGCTCATCCTGGGGATTTTGGGGAGCTCACCCCGGGGATTTTGGGGAGCTCATCCTGGGGATTTTGGGGAGCTCACCCCAGGGATTTTGGGGAGCTCATCCTGGGGATTTTGGGGAGCTCCCCTGGGAATTTTGGGGAGCTCATCCCAGGGATTTTGGGGAGCTCATCCTGGGAATTTTGGGGAGCTCATCCCAGGGATTTTGGGGAGCTCATCCCGGGGATTTTGGGGAGCTCATCCCGGGGATTTTGGGGAGCTCATCCCGGGGATTTTGGGGAGCTCATCCCAGGGATTTTGGGGAGCTCATCCCAGGGATTTTGGGGAGCTCACCCCGGGGATTTTGGGGAGCTCACCCCAGGGATTTTGGGGAGCTCATCCCAGAGATTTTGGGGAGCTCATCCTGGGGATTTTGGGGAGCTCACCCCGGATATTTGAGGCTCTAAAACCCCATCCAGGGAGTTCTATCCATCCCTGATTCTGGAATTTTCCCCTCTCCCGCAGCCTCCCGGGCGGACCCGGTGCGCGACATCCGCTGCGAGTTCTGCGGGGAGTTCTTTGAGAACCGCAAGGGGCTCTCAAGCCACGCGCGCTCGCACCTGCGCCAGATGGGCGTCACCGAGTGGTCGGTGAACGGCTCGCCCATCGACACGCTGCGGGAAATCCTCAGGAAGAAATCCAAGCCCTGCCTCATCAAGAAGGAGCCGCCGCTGGCGCCGGGGCTGGAGCCGGGCCCGGGGCTGTGCGAGGAGGAGCCCAAGGCGCCCCCGGGGCCGGGCAAGGCGCTGCCGCCCGGGCTGGCCCTGGGCAAGGCGGGCGCGGGGCTGGCGCTGGCACCGCTGGGCTCCAAGGGCGGCCCCGGGGCCTTCCTGGCTGCCAAGAGACCCCTGGGCGACGCCGACAGGCTGGGCGGGCACGGCGAGGCCAAGCACAAAGGCTTCGAGCTGGGCTTCAAGGCCAAGGCCCTGCACGACAAGGCCTGTGAGTGCCATGGGGAATTACTGGGAATTTTGGGGTTTTTGGGATCTTTGGGAAGGTTTTGGGATGGGCTTCAAGGCCAAGGCCCTGCACGACAAGGCCTGTGAGTGCTAAGGGAGTTTAGGGATGGTTTTGGGATCTTTGGGATGGTTTTGGGATGGTTTTTGTGATGTTTTTGGCATCAGTGGGAAACACATGTTTTTTCCCATTTTTTCCCCATTTTTCCCCCTTTTTTCCCATTTTTCCATGTCCTGCCTGCTGTGAGCTGTGCGGGCTGTACTGTGAGAACAGGAAGGCGCTGGCCAGCCACGCCCGGGCGCACCTGCGGCACTTTTAGCGATATCCATACCCCATTTTCACCATTTTCACCCCATTTTTTTGGTGTTAATTCCCATTTTTCCCTATTTTCCAGCAGCAGAAGCGTGCTGTGAGCTCTGTGGGCTGTACTTTGAGAACAGGAAGGCGCTGGCCAGCCACGCCCGGTTTCTGGCCCTGCCCATACCCCAATATCCATATAAATAACCCCATTTTTTCCCTGTTTTTTCCCGTTTTTCCCTGTTTCCAGCAGCAGAAGCGTGCTGCGAGCTGTGCGGGCTGTACTTTGAGAACAGGAAGGCGCTGGCCAGCCACGCCCGCGCGCACCTGCGGCACTTTTAGCGATATCCATACCCCATTTTCACTATAATAATGCCATTTTTTCCCCATTTTTTCCCTGTTTTAAACCCATTTTCCCTATTTTCCAGCAGCAGAAGCGTGCTGTGAGCTCTGTGGGCTGTACTTTGAGAACAGGAAGGCGCTGGCCAGCCACGCCCGGGCACACCTGCAGCAGTTCAGGGCCACCTGTGGCACTTTTAGCGATATCCATACCCCATTTTCACTATAATAATGCCATTTTTTCCCTGTTTTTTCCCATTTTTCCCTATTTTCCAGCAGCAGAAGCGTGCTGTGAGCTCTGCGGGCTGTACTGTGAGAACAGGAAGGCGCTGGCCAGCCACGCCCGGGCACACCTGCGGCACTTTTAGCGATATCCATACCCCATTTTCACTACAATAATGCCATTTTTTCCCCATTTTTCGCTATTTTAACCCTGTTTTTCCCTGTTTCCAGCAGCAGAAGCGTGCTGCGAGCTGTGCGGGCTGTACTTTGAGAACAGGAAGGCGCTGGCCAGCCACGCCCGCGCGCACCTGCGGCAGTTCTGGCCCTGCCCATACCCCAATATCCATATAAATAACCCCATTTTTTCCCTGTTTTTTCTCGTTTTTCCCTGTTTTCCAGCAGCAGAAGCGTGCTGCGAGCTCTGTGGGCTGTACTGTGAGAACAGGAAGGCGCTGGCCAGCCATGCCCGGGCACACCTGCGGCAGTTCTGGCACTGCCCATACCCCAATATCTATATAAATAACCCCATTTTTTCCCTGTTTTATCCCATTTTAACCCCGTTTTTTCTGGTTTTCCTGTATTTTCCAGCAGCAGAAGCGTGCTGCGAGCTCTGCGGGCTGTACTTTGAGAACAGGAAGGCGCTGGCCAGCCACGCCCGCGCGCACCTGCGGCACTTTTAGCGATATCCATACCCCATTTTCACTACAATAATGCCATTTTTTCCCTGTTTTTTCCCATTTTTCCCTGTTTCCAGCAGCAGAAGCGTGCTGCGAGCTGTGCGGGCTGTACTTTGAGAACAGGAAGGCGCTGGCCAGCCACGCCCGGGCACACCTGCGGCACTTTTAGCGATATCCATGCCCAATTTTCACTATAATAATGCCATTTTTTCCCCGTTTTTTCCCTGTTTTATCCCATTTTAACCCCGTTTTTTCTGGTTTTCCTGTATTTTCCAGCAGCAGAAGCGTGCTGCGAGCTGTGCGGGCTGTACTTTGAGAACAGGAAGGCGCTGGCCAGCCACGCCCGCGCGCACCTGCGGCAGTTCGGCGTCACCGAGTGGTGCGTGAACGGCTCGCCCATCGAGACGCTGCGCGAGTGGATCCGGCACCGCCCGCACAAGGCCGGCGCCTACCGCAGCTACATCCAGGGCGGGCGCCCCTTCTCCAAGAAGTTCCGCAGCTCGGCGCACCCGCGGGAGCCGCGCGGGGCCCTGGCCGTGCCCTTCCTGCCCAAGGGCGGGCTGGCGGCCGAGGCGGCGCTGGGCGAGTGCGGGAAGGGCCCCGAGGGCGCCGAGCGGGCGCTGGGGACGCCGCTGGGAGTGGTCAAGGTGGAGGAGCAGAGGGGCAACTTCAGCAGTGAGTGATGGCATTGGGGGAAATGGGAAAAAATGGGATTTGTGGGGGTGGGAATGGGGGATTGGGGGGGGAAATGTGGGATTGGGAATGGGAAATAGGAATGGGAATGAGAAGCAGTCAAGGTGAAGGAGCAGAGGGGCAACTTCAGCAGTGAGTGATGGGACTGGGGAATGGGAAAAAATGTCATTTATGGGGTTGGGAATGGGGTTTGGGGTGGGAAATGTGGGGTTTGCGGTTGGGAATACAGAATGGGAATGTAAATGAGGAGTGGTCAAGGTGGAGGAGCAGAGGGGCAACTTCAGCAGTGAGTGAAAATGGGATTTATGGGGGTGGGAATGGGTGGGAAATGGGGGATTGGGAATGAGGAATGGTACTGGAAAAATCCCTGGGAAATGGGAAAAATGTGATTTATGGGGTTGGGAATGGGGAATGAAAATGGGAATGAGGAGTGGTGAAGGTGGAGGAGCAGAGGGGCAACTTCAGCAGTGAGTGAAAATGGGATTTGTGGGGTTGGGAATGGGGGATTGGGAATGGGGAATGGGGAATGGGAATGAGGGGTGGTGAAGGTGGAGGAGCAGAGGGGCAACTTCAGCAGTGAGTGATGGAATTGGGGGAATTGGGAAAAAATGGGATTTGTGGGGGTGGGAATGGGGGATTGGGAATGGGGAATGAAAATGGGAATGAGGGGTGGTCAAGGTGGAGGAGCAGAGGGGCAACTTCAGCAGTGAGTGAAAATGGGATTTGTGGGGTTGGGAGTGGGGTTTGGGGTGGGAAATGTGGGGGTGGGATAGGAAAGATGGGGTTTGGGAGTGGGAAATGGGAATGGGAATGAGGGGTTGTCAGGGTGGAGTAGCAGAGGGGCAACTTCAGCAGTGAGTGATGGGACTGGGGGAAATGGGAAAAAATGGGATTTGTGGGGTTGGGAATGGGGTTTGGGTGGGAAATGTGGGATTGGGAATGGGAAATGGGAATGTGAATGAGGAGTGGTCAAGGTGGAGGAGCAGAGGGGCAACTTCAGCAGTGAGTGAAAATGGGATTTGTGGGGGTGGGAATGGGGGATTGGGGTGGGAAATGTGGGGTTGGGAATGGGGAATGGGGCTGGAAAAATCCCTATGGGAATGGGAATGAGGAGTGGTGAAGGTGGAGGAGCAGAGGGGCAACTTCAGCAGTGAGTGAAAATGGGATTTGTGGGGGTGGGAATGGGGATTGGGAATGGGGAATGGGAATGGGAATGAGGAGTGGTCAAGGAGGAGCAGAGGGGCAACTTCAGCAGTGAGTGAAAATGGGACTGGGGGAATTGGGAAAAAATGGGATTTGTGGGGGTGGGAATGGGGGATTGGGAATGGGAATTGTGGGGTTTGGGATAGGAAAAATGGGGTTTGGGAATGGGGAATGGGAATGGGAATGAGGAGTGGTGAAGGTGGAGGAGCAGAGGGGCAACTTCAGCAGTGAGTGGAAATGGGATTTACGGGGTTGGGAATGGGGTTTGGGGTGGGAAATGTGGGATTGGGAATGGGGTTTGGGGCTGGAAAAATCCCTATGGGAATGGGAATGAGGGGTGGTGAAGGTGGAGGAGCAGAGGGGCAACTTCAGCAGTGAGTAAAAATGGGATTTATGGGGTGGGAATGGGAATGGGAATGGGAAATTGGGAATGGGGACTGAGGATGGCTAAATGACCCCCCATTTCCCCCCTATCATGGCAGAGTTTGAGCGGTGCCAGGCGCGGCCCCCAGAGCCCAAATGGGATTGGGAACGGGAATGGGGACAGGATTGGGACTGGGATGGGAATGGGGACAGGATGGGGAACTGAGTTCAGCTCACTGTCCCCCATTTTTCCCCCCCATGGCAGAGTTTGAGCGGCGCCAGGCGCGGCCCCTGGAACCTGAGTGGGATTGGGAATGGGAATGGGAATGGGAATGGGAATGGGATTGGGAACAGGAGTGGGATTAGGAATGGGAAATTGGGAATGGGAATGGGAATGGGAATGGGAATGGGGACAGGAATGGGAACTGAGTTCAGCTCACTGTCCCCCATTTTCCCCACCATTGCAGAGTTTGAGCGGCGCCAGGCGCGGCCCCCGGAGCCTGAATGGGATTGGGAATGGGAATGGGAATGGGAAATTGGGAATGGGGACTGAGGATGGCTAAATGACCCCCATTTCCCCCATCATTGCAGAGTTTGAGCGGCGCCAGGCGCGGCCCCCGGAGCCTGAATGGGATTGGGAATGGGGACAGGATTGGGATTGGGAATGGGGATTGAGTTCGGCTGACCTGACCCCCATTTTCCCCCATCATTGCAGAGTTTGAGCGGCGCCAGGCGCGGCCCCCGGAGCCGCCGCTGCCGCGCGAGGCCGAGCCCGGCGCCGCTGAGTTCCCGCGGAAGCTCCCGGAGCCGCGGCCGCCGCCCCGCGTGCGCCCGGTGCCCGCCCTGGTGCCGCGCCCGCCCCAGACCTCGCTCGTCAAGTTCGTGGGCAACATCTACACCCTCAAGTGCAGGTGGGGAACAGGATTTGGGGTTTGAGGGCTTTTCCCGATTTTCCAGCCTTTTTTGGGGCTTTTTTCCGGATTTTCCCCACTCTTCCATGCCTGGTTTGGGCTCTTTTCCCCTTTTTCCCAGCATTTCCCCTTTTCCTGCTCTTCCCTCCCTGTTTTTCACTGTTTTCCTCTCTTTTCCTGGGTTTTTGGGGGCTTTTCCCGATTTTCCAGCCTTTTTTGGGGCTTTTTTCCGCATTTTCCCCACTTTTCCATCCCTGGTTTGGGCTCTTTTCCCACCTTCTCCTGCTCCCCCATCCGTGTTTTTTGTTCTTTTCCCCCTTTTCCTGCATTTTGCCCCCTTTCCTACTCTTCCATCCCTGTTTTTGGCTCTTTTCCCCTTTTTCCTGTATTTCCCCTCATTTCCGGCATTTCCCCTTTTCCTGCTCTTCCCTCCCTGGTTTTGGCTCTTTTCCCCTCTTTTCCTGTTCTTCCATCCCTGTTTTTGGCTCTTTTCCTGGGTTTTTGGGGGCTTTTCCCGATTTTCCAGCCTCTTTTGGGGTGTTTTTCCTGATTTTCCCCATTTTTCCATCACTGCTTTTGGCTGTTTCCCACCCTTTTCCTGCATTTCCCCTATCCCTGGTTTTTCTTCTTTTCCCCTTTTTCCTCATCTCCATCCCATTTTGGGGAGTTTTCTCCCCTTTTCCCACTCTCCCATCCCATTTTTGGTGTTTCCCACCCCAATTCCTTCCCCAGACCTCGCTCGTCAAGTTCGTGGGCAACATCTGCACCCTCAAGTGCAGGTGGGGAAATGGGATTTGGGGTTTGCTCCTGGGTTTTTGGGGGCTTTTCCCGATTTTCCAGCCTCTTTTGGGGCTTTTTCCCAGATTTTCCAGCCTTTTTTGGGGCTTTTTTCCCGCATTTTCCCACTTTTCCATCCCTGGTTTGGGCTCTTTTCCCCTCATTTTCTGTTCTTCCATCCTTGTTTTTGGCTCTTTTTTCCTGCATTTCCCCTTTTCCTGCTCTTCCCTCCCTGTTTTTCACTGTTTTCCCCTCTTTTCCTGGGTTTTTGGGGGCTTTTCCCGATTTTCCAGCCTTTTTTGGGGTGTTTTTACTGATTTTCCCCATTTTTCCATCACTGCTTTTGGCTGTTTCCCACCCTTTTCCTGTTCTTCCATCCCTGTTTTTCACTGTTTTCCCCTCTTTTCCTGGGTTTTTGGGGCTTTTCCCGATTTTCCAGCCATTTTGGGGCTTTTTTCCACATTTTCCCCACTCTTCCATCCCTGGTTTGGGCTCTTTTCCTGCATTTCCCCCTTTTCCCTTCTCCTTCATCTCATTTTTTGCGGTTTTTTTTTCCCCCAGTTTTTTTGGGTTTTCCCCCATTTCTCCCCCATTTTTACCATTCCCACTCCCCAAAATCTGGGAATTCCTGTTGAAACCCAGGAATTCTTCCCAAAACCTGGGAATTCCTCCTGAAATCCAGGAATTCCTCCCAAAATCCAGGAATTCCTGCCCCAAACCCTTGAATTTCTCTATGGATTCCAGCCCAAAACCCAGGAATTGCCCCAGAAATCCCAGGAATTCTCTCTAAAATCCCGGATTTTTCCCCAAAAACCCCCGGAATTCTCTCTAAACCCCGTTATTTTCCCATTTTCCAGGTTCTGCGAGGCGCAGTTCCAGGCCCAAAACCCCAGGAATTCTCCCTAAAATCCCAGATTTTTCCCCAAAACCCTAGGAATTACCCCCAAAACCCCAGGAATTACCTCCAAAACCCCAGGAATCCTCTCTAAAATTTGCATTTCCCCATTTTTCAGGTTCTGCGAGGCGCAGTTCCAGGGCCCAAAATGCCCGGAATTCTGTCTGAAATCTGGATTTTTCCCCCAACACCCCAGCAATCCTCTGTAAAATCTCGGATTTTTCCCCAAACCCCCGAATCCCCCCTAAACCCGTGTTATTTCCCTTTTCCAGGTTCTGCGAGGCGCAGTTCCAGGCCCAAAATCCCCGAAATTCTCCCTGAAATCCCAGGAATTCTCTCTAAACCCCGTTATTTCCCATTTTGTAGGTTCTGCGAGGCACAGTTCCAGGGCCCAAAATCCCCGGAATTCTCTCTAAAAATGTCGGATTTTTCCCCAAAAACCCCAGAAATTCTCCCTAAACCCCAGAATCCCCTCTAAACCCCATTATTTTTCCATTTTCCAGGTTCTGCGAGGCGCAGTTCCAGGCCCAAAATCTCAGTTTTTTGCCCCAAAACCCCAGGAATTCTCCCTAAAATCCCGGATTTTTCCCCAAACCCCCGAATCCCCCCTAAACCCGTATTTTCCTCATTTTGCAGGTTCTGCGAGGCGCAGTTCCAGGGCCCAAAATCCCCGGAATTCTCCCCAGAATCCCCAGAAATTCTCTCTAAACCCCATTATTTATTTTCCTCATTTTGCAGGTTCTGCGAGGCGCAGTTCCGGGGCCCAAAATCTCAGATTTTTTCCCCCAAAATCCCGGATTTTTCCCCTAAAACCCCAGAAATTCTCCCCAGAATCCCCAGAAATTCTCTCTAAACCCCATTATTTATTTTCCCATTTCCCAGGTTCTGCGAGGCGCAGTTCCAGGGCCCAAAATCCTGGATTTTTCCCCCGAAATCCCGATTTTTTCCCCCAAAAACCCCAGAATTTTCCCCAAAACCCCCAGAATCCTCTCTAAAATCTGCATTTTCCCCCTTTCCCAGGTTCTGCAAGGCGCAGTTCCAGGCCCAAAATCCCAGATTTTTCCCCAAAAATCACAGATTTTTCCCCAAAAATCCCAGATTTTTCCCCAAAACCCCAGATTTTTCCCCAAAATCCCAGGAATTCTCCCCAGAATCCCCAGAATCCTCTCTAAAATCCGCATTTCCCCATTTTGCAGGTTCTGCGAGGCGCAGTTCCAGGGCCCAAAATCCCAGATTTTTCCCCAAAATCCCAGATTTTTCCCCCAAAAATCCCAGAAATCGTCTCTAAAATCAGCATTTTCCCCTTTCCAGGTTCTGCGAGGCGCAGTTTCCAGGCCCCAAACCCAGGAATTCTTCCCCAAATCCCAGGAATTCTCCCTAAAATCTCAGATTTTTCCCCCAAAATCCCAGGAAATCTCTCTAAAAATCTCGGATTTTTTCCCAAAAACCCCAGGAATTCTCCCTAAAATCTCAGATTTTTCCCCCAAAACCCCAGAAATTCTCCCCAAAACCCCCGTAATCCCCTCTAAACCCCGTTATTTTTCCCTTTTCCAGGTTCTGCGAGGCGCAGTTCCAGGCCCAAAATCTCAGATTTTTTACCCCAAAATCCCAGGAATTCCCCCCAAAACCCCAGGAATTCTCTCTAAAAATCCCGTATTTTTCCCCAAAACCCCTGGAATCCTCTCTAAAATCTGCATTTCCCCATTTTGCAGGTTCTGCGAGGCGCAGTTCCAGGGCCCAAAATCCCCGAAATTCTCCCTGAAATCCCCGGAATTCTCTCTAAAAATCCCGTATTTTTCCCCAAAACCCCAGGAATCCTCTCTAAAATCTCAGATTTTTCCCCAAAAACCCCTGGAATCGTCTCTAAAATCCGCATTTTCCCCGTTTTGCAGGTTCTGCGAGGCGCAGTTTCAGGGCCCAAAATCCCCGGAATTCTCCCCAGAATCCCCAGAAATTCTCTCTAAACCCCATTATTTATTTTCCTATTTCCCAGGTTCTGCGAGGCGCAGTTCCAGGCCCAAAATCTCAGTTTTTTGCCCCAAAACCCCAGGAATTCTCCCTAAAAATGTCGGATTTTTTCCCAAAAAACCCCAGAAATTCTCCCTAAAACCCCAGATTTTTCCCCAAACTCCCCGGAATCCTCTCTAAAATCCGTATTTTCCTCATTTCCCAGGTTCTGCGAGGCGCAGTTCCAGGGCCCAAAATCCTGATTTTTTCCCCCAAAACCCCAGGAATTCTCTCTAAAATCCCCGGAATTCTCTCTAAAAATGTCGGATTTTTTCCCAAAAACCCCAGATTTTTCCCCAAAACCCCATGAATCCCCCCTAAACCCCATTATTTATTTTCCCTCATTTTGCAGGTTCTGCGAGGCGCAGTTCCAGGGCCCAAAATCCTGGATTTTTCCCCCAAAACCCCAGAAATTCTCCCTAAAATCCCGGATTTTTCCCCCAAAACCCCCGATTTTTCCCCAGAATCCCCAGAATTCTCTCTAAAATCCGTATTTTCCCTCATTTTGCAGGTTCTGCGAGGCGCAGTTCCAGGGCCCAAAATCCCCGGAATTCTCTCTAAAAATGTTGGATTTTTTCCCAAAAATCCCAGAAATTCTCTCTAAAACCCCAGAAATTCTCCCTAAAACCCCAGATTTTTCCCCAGAATCCCCGGAATCCCCCCTAAACCTGTATTATTTCCCGTTTTCCAGGTTCTGCGAGGCGCAGTTCCAGGGCCCAAAATCTCAGTTTTTTGCCCCAAAACCCAGGAGTTCTCTCTAAAATCCTGGATTTTTCCCCCAGATATCCCAGGAATTCTCTCTAAAACCCCAGATTTTCCCCCAAACTCCCTGGAATTCTCTCTAAACCCATATTTTCCTCATTTTGCAGGTTCTGCGAGGCGCAGTTCCAGGGCCCGCTGGCCGTGCAGGAGCAGTGGCTGCGGCACCTCCAGCGCCACATCCTCGCCACCGATTTCTCGCGCCCGGAGCCGCCCAGCGAGGCCCCCCCGGAGCCGCCGGCCCTGAGCGCCCCCCTTTCCCAAAACCCTGGGAATTAAAACAAAAACACAAAAAAAAAATCACACAAAAATAATCAACAACAACCCACCCATCAAACCCCCCAAATTCTGCCCCGATTTCTGCGGCGAGTTTGGGAATTTTTGGGTTTTTTGGGCTGGGACAGCCGCAAGCACTACACACGGAGCATTCCCTCGGGAATTTCAGGAATTCTGCCCCCCATTCCCGGGAAATGAAGACAAAAATTCCCCTTTTTGTATCCCAAAGAAGCCGGGCAGGGAATTCCCAGAATTCCCAGGATTCCCAGCAGGGATTCCCGGGGGGAAACGCTGTGGATTTTGTACATTTGGACCCTTGGCAGAGCTGTAAATTCCTTCAATTCCTGAATTTTTTTGGGTTTTTTTGTTTTTATTTTTAGTGGCCCCGTAGATGTCGGAATTGCCTCAGTTCCGGGGTTGCATGTTCCCAAAATTCCCATTTTTTCCCAAGGAAATCCCGTGGGAATCCCCAAAATTCCGGGAGGATTCGGCTCCGGATTTTCCCCAAATTCCTTTTGATTTTTTTTTTTTCTTTTTTTTGGTTTTATTCCCGTTTTTTCCTCCCTCACCCCGACTTTTTTAAACTCTAGATTTGTGTAGAAAGCAAAGGAAAAAAAGGAAAAAATTCCGTTTTTATTTGGGAATCCCCAAACTTCCGGATTTCGGAAGGAATTTTAATGGAAAATTTTTTTGGTTTTTTGGTTTTTTTTCCTTTTTTTAAAATTTTATTTCCACGTTTTTCGGGACGTTTCCGGCGGTTCCTGTACCCGGCACTGGGGGACGATGGATTAAATTCTTCTGGAGATGAAATCCGGGAAAAAACGGAGTTTCTGCATGGACTGGGCTGGGGATGGGGGAAATTCAGGGAAATTTGGGAAAATTCTGGGAAATTCGGGAAAATTCCAGGGAAATTTGGGGAAAATCCAAGGAAATTTGGGAGAATTCTATGGAAATTTGGGGGAAATTTGGGAGAATTTAGGAAAATCCAGAGGAATTGGAGGGAAATTCCAGGGAGATTTGGGGGAAATTTCAGAGAATTCCATGGAATTTATGGGAAATTTGGAGGAAATTCCAGGGGAAATTTGAGGGAAATTCCAGGGAAAATTGGGAGAATTCCAGGGAAATTTGGGGGAAATCTGGAGACGGTTGGCAGAAACCCAGAGAGATTTGGGGAAATCCAGGGAAATTTGGGCAAAATTTGGGGGAATTCTGGGGAAATTTAGGGGAATCCAGGGAAATTTGGGAAAGTCTGGAGGGATTTGGGGGAATTCCAGGGAAATCCAGGGGGATTTGGAGAAAATCCAAGGAAATTTGGGGGAATCCAGGGAGAAATCCAGGGAAATTGGGGGAAGTTCTAGGGGATGTTTGAGGGAAAATTGGGGAAAATTCCGAGGAAATCCAGAGGGATTTGGGGAAATTCTGGGAAATTCGGGGTGAATCCAAGAAATCCAGAGGGATTTGGGGGAAATTTGGGGGAATTTGAGGAAATAAAGGGAAATTTTGGGGGAAATTTGGGGGAATTTCAGGGGGATTTGATGGAAATCTGAGGAGATTTGGGGAAAATCCAAGGAAATTTGGGGAAATTGTGGGGAAATTTGGGAGAACTCCAGGGAAATTTGGAGGAATTCCAAGGAAATCCAGGGGGATTTGGGGAAATTCCAGAGGGATTTGGGGGAAATGCAGGGAAATCCAGGGGGATTTGGAGAAAATCCAAGGAAATTTGGGAGAATTCCAGGGAAATTTGGAGGAAATCCAGGGAAATTTCGGGGAATCCAGAGGGACTTGGAGGAGATCCAAGGAAATTTGGGGAAATTCTGGAAAAATTTGGGATAATCCAAGGGGATTTGGGAGGGATCCAGAGAGATTCGGGAGAATTTCAGGGAAATTTGGGAAAATCCAGGGCAATTTGGGAGAATCCAAGGAAATTTGGGGAAAGTCCAGGGAAATTTGGGAAATCCAGAGAATGGGGATTTGGGATTTGGGGGCCCACGGACGGGGATTTGGGGTTGATTTTTGGGATTTGTGGATTTGGGGACATTGGGGATTTGGAGTCGTGATTTGGGATCATTTTTGGGGATATCAAGGACGGGGATTTGGGGTCGTTTTTGGGGATTTGGGGTCGTTTTTGGGATTTGGGGTCGTTTTTGGGATTTCGGACCCCCCCGGTGACCCCGGTTCCGTCCCCGCGTCCCCCACGTGACGAGCACGTGACATGCGCCGCACGTGACAAACACGTGACCCCAGGTGACACCGCACCGCCGCCAGCGGCCACGTGAGGGCGCCACAGGGGGCGTGGCCTCAGAGGAGTCAGCCAATAGCAACCGGTGTTGCGGCGAGTGGGTGTGGCTAAGGGTGCGCCTGTCACACGATAGGCCCTAGGCCGGCGTAGCTGGCCAATGGGGGAGCAGAGCGGCCGGAGGCCACGCCTCCTCATCCAGAAGACTTTCACTTTACCCAATCGCATCGCGGGGAAAGCGATAAACGACACCGGCCGGCTGCCAATGGGAGGCGCGACCTGCGCGGACCAATCAGCGCGAAGGGAGGCGGAGCGGCGCGGCCAATCAGCGCGAGGGGGCGGGGCCGGCCCGGCGCCGTTACCGCCCGGGAAAGGGGAGGAGGCGCCGCCATCATGAGCTACGGTGAGGGGAGGGGCGGCACCGGGACGGGAGGGACCGCGGGCACCGGGACCGGAGGGGCCGGAGGGGTCCGTGAGGGGCGGTGGGTTCGTCAGGGCCGCTGGGTCGGTGAGGAGCGGGAACCGTGAGGCCCGGCGGGTCCGTGACGGGCAGAGGGATCCGTGAGGGGCGGCTGAGGTCGGTGATGGGCGGGAACCGTGAGGGACGGCGGGGTCCGTCAGAGGCGGTGGGATTCGTGAGGGACGGCAAGGTCAGTAAAAAGGGGGGAGTCCGTGACGGGAGGAGGGATCCGTGAGGAGCTCACTGGGGGTCAATGAGGAGCCAGAACCGTGAGGGGCGGCGGGTCCGTGAGGGACTGGCTGGGGTCAGTGAGGGCCGGCGGGATCCGTGACGGGAGGAGGGATCCGTGAGAGGCGGCGGGGTCTGTCAGGGGCTCGCTGTGGTCAGTGAGGGGCGGCGGATCCGTGAGCGGCGGTGGAACCGTGAGGGGCTGGCGGGTCCATGAGGGGCCGCTGGGGTCGGTGAGGGGCGAGAACCGTGAGGGCCGGCGGGAATCGTGAGGGTGAGGGGCAGTGGAACCGTGAGGGGCCACTGCGGGTCCGTGACGGGCGGAGGGATCCGTCAGGGGCTCGCTGGGGTCCATGAGGGGCCGCTGGGGTCGGTGTGGGAGCCCTGAGGGGTTTGGGGGGAGCCGTGAGGGCAGAGCGGGAACGGGGAGGGGTCCCTGAGGGGCTGGGGGAACACCGGGACCGGGGGGTTCGTGAGGGACCGGGAGTGACCGTGAGGGACCGGGGGACACCGGGATTGGGGGGTTCGTGAGGGCACCCGGGAGACGCCGAGACTGGAGGTGACCGTGAGGGACACCGGGAGTGTCTGTGAGGGAGCCGGGGGTGTCTCTGAGGGCACCGGGGGGACCGTGAGGGACCGGGGGTGTCTCTGAAGCACCGGGGGGACCGTGAGGGAGCCGGGGGTGTCTTTGAGGGACTGGGAGGACCCTGGGACATGGAAGGGAGCCCTGAGGGACCGTGAGGGACCGGGGCTGTCTCTGAGGCACCGAGGGTGTCTGTGAGGAACCGGGGGGACACCGGGAGATTGAGGGGACACCGGGACGTAGAGATATCACCGTGAGGGACGCCGAGGGTGTCTGTGAGGAACCGGGGGGCACACAGAGAAATGGAGGAGAGCCCTGAGGGACCGGGGGTTTCTCTGAGGCACCGAGGGGACACCGGGACTGGGGGTGACCGTGAGGGACCCAGGGGTTCCTGGACATGGAGAGGAGCCCTGAGGGACCGGGGGTGGCCTGAGGGCACCGGGGGGACACCGGGACCGGGGGTGACCGTGAGGGACCGGAGGGACACCGGGAGTGTCTGTGAGGGACCGGGGGTGACCGTGAGGGACCGGGGGGACACCGGGACTGGGGGTGACCGTGAGGGACCGGGGGAACACCGGGACTGGGGGTGACCGTGAGGGACACCGGGAGTGTCTGTGAGGGACCGGGGGGACACCGGGAGTGTCTGTGAGGGACCGGAGGGACACCGGGATGTGGAGGGGAGCCCTGAGGGACAGGGGGGACACCGGGACTGGGGGTGACCATGAGGGACACCGGGAGTGTCTGTGAGGGACCGGAGGGACACCGGGACATGGAGGGGAGCCCTGAGGGCCCGTGAGGAACCGAGAGTGTCCCTGAGGGACCGGGGCGATACCGGAGCATGGAGGGGACCGTGAGGGACCGGGAGTGACCCTGAGGGACCGGTGGGACACCGAGACCGGGGGTGACCGTGAGGGACCGGGGTTCTTTGGGAGAGCCCCAGTTCCCGGGAGTTCGATCCCAAAAACCGGGATTCGATCCCCAAAACCGGGATTTAAAACCGATCCAGCTCCATTTGAGTCTCCTGGTCCCGCTTTGAGTACTGGAAATTCCCAATTTCTCGGAAATTTGCTCCCAAAACCGGGATTTTCTCCCAGCCCGGTCCCGTTCACATCTCCCGGGAATTCCCGGTTCCATCCCCGCCCGAGTTTATTCCCACCCCGACCCCTCCCGAGCCGTTTTAGTCCCATTTTTTCTCTGTTTTATCCCACTTTTTTTCTCGTTTTTATTCAATTTTTTCTCGTTTTTTATCCCTTTTTTCCTCGTTTTTATCCCATTTTTATCCCATTTTTTCCCGGTTTTATCCCATTTTTCTCGTTTTTATCCCATTTTTTTCTCGTTTTTCTCCCGTTTTTCCGTGAATCCCGTCCCGTTCCCTCACCTGGGCCGCACCCGAGGGCCGGGGCAGCGATTCCCGAAATATTCCCGGAGAATTCCCACCCGCAGGCGGGGAAGGAGCGCCCAAACCCCTTAATTGGGTTTTTATGCTAATGAGGAGCCGCTAATTAGGGCTGAAATTGCTCTGGGGAATGAGGGCGGCCGGGAACAGCAGGAACGGGATCCAAACCCTTTTGTTCCCCATTTTTTTCTCATTCTTTCCCACTTTTCCCATTTTCCCTAATTCTATCCCAATTTCCCCCCATTTTCTTCCAAGTTTTTCCCATTTTTTTTCCCCAATTTTCCCCCATTTTTCTTCCCTTTTTCCTCATTCTTTCCCATTTTTTCCTCTTTACCCCTGTTTTTCCCCATTTCCCCCCCATTTTTTCCCCATTTTCCCCATTTTCTCCCCATCTCCCCCTTTTTTCCCCCATTTTTTCTCAATTTTTTCTCAATTTTCCCCCATTTTTTTCCCATTTTCCCCCATTTATGTCTTCCATTTCCTTTCACATTTCTTTCCCATTTTTCTCCCATTTCCCCATTTTTTCTCAATTTTTTCTCAATTTTTTCTCAATTTTTTCTCAATTTTTCCCATTTTTCCCCGTTTTTTCCCATTTTCTCCCCATTTATCTCCTCCATTTCCTTTCCCATTTATTTCCCATTTCTTTCCCATTTTTCTCCCATTTCCCCCCTATTTTCCCCATTTCCCCTTTTTTTTCTCAATTTTTCTCTCAATTTTTTCTCAATTTTTTCTCAATTTTTTCTCAATTTTTTCTCAATTTTTTCTCCATTTTTTCCCATTTTCCCCAATTTCCCCCCTCCATTTCTTTCCCATTCTTTCACATTTTTCTCCCATTTCCTCCCCCATTTTCCCAGTTTTTCCCAGTTTTTCCCATATTCCCTCATTTTTCCCATTTTTTTCCATTTTCCCCTGATTTTTTCCCCACTTTCCCCCAATTTCCCAGCAGGAATTTCCCTTTCCTGAGCACCCCCAGGGCTGGGAACCCTTCCTGGCTTGGATGAAAATTCGGAATTTGGGGCTCCTGGGGCCGATTCCTGCGGATTTGGGGGAAATTTGGGGGAATTTGGGATCCTAACGTGGATTTTTCTGTTTTTCAGGGTACGGAGATTGGAATTCGGGCTCGAGCAGAGGCAAGTGTGGGAATTTCCTCCCCCTGGATCCATCCCCAGATCCCTTGGGAATCTCCCATTTCTCTTTTCCCAAACTTTGGTCCCAAATTCTCGCCGGATTCAGCAAAAAAATTGGCATTTTTGGAACGGGGAACAGCTCTGAATTCAAAACTGAGGAGTTTTGCCACCCCAAATTCAGTGGGGACGACCCCAAATTCCATAGGAACAATTGGGAATGACCCCAAATTCCATGGGAATTAACTGGGAACGATCCCAAATTCCCAGTAAATTCTGAATTCCTGGTAAATCCTGGAGCTCTCCCCAATGCCCCAGTGAATCCTGGTAAATCCCGGTGAATCCCAAATTCCTGATAATTCCCATTAAATCCCAAATTCCTGATAATTTCCATTAAATCCCAGTAAATCCCTAATTCCTGATAATTCCATTAAATCCCAGTAAATCCCTGGTTCCTGATAATTCCCATTAAATCCCAGTGAATCCTGAATTCCTAATAATTCCCATTAAATCCCAGTAAATCCCAAATTCCTGATAATTCCCATTAAATCCTGAGTTCCCATTAAATCCCAGTAGACTCCGAATTCCCAATAATTCCCAGTAAATCCCAGTAAATCCTGAATTCCCTATAATCCCCAGTGAATCCCAGTAAATCCTGAATTCCCGATAATTCCTGGTAATTCCTGATTTCCTGATAATCCCCAGGAAATCCTGAATTCCCGATAATTCCTGGTAAATCCTGATTTCCTGATAATCCCCAGGAAATCCTGAATTCCCGATAATTCTCATTAAATCCCAGTAAACCCCAAATTCCTGATAATTCCCATTAAGTCCCAGTAAATCCTGAATTCCCTATAATCCCCAGCGAATCCTGAATTCCCGATAATTCCCAGTAAATCCCAGTAAATCTCAGATTCCTGATAATTCTTATTAAATCCCAGTGAATCCCTAATTCCTGATAATTCCCATTAAATCCCAGTAAATCCTGAATTCGCAATAATTCCCATTAAATCCCAGTAAACCCCAAGTTCCTGATAATTCCCATTAAATCCCAGTAAATCCTTACTTCCAGCTAATCCCCGTTAAATCCCAGTAAATCCGAAATTCCCGATAATTCCCAAATTTTGTTAATTTACAGTTAAATCCCAGTACATACTGAATTTCCGCTAATTTCCATTAGATCCCAATAATCTCAATCCTCTCTAATTCCCATTCCATCCCAATGCATCCCAAATTCCCAATAAACCCTGGTGAATCCCAAATCCCCAGGAATTCCCAATAAATCCCAATAAATCCCAATAAATCCCAATAAATCCAATAAATCCCATAAATCCCCGTTTCCCCCAGGGTACGAGGGCTATGCCTACGGCTACGGCTGCGGCCCCGAGGGCTCCGGGGGCTTCGGCTTCGGATCGGCCGCCGGCAATTCCTGGGATTTGGGCAATTCCCAAACCGACGGCAGCACCGAGGGCGGCGACGGCCCCGGGAAAGCGCGGCAGGAACCGGGGGGAGCCGGGATGCACCCCGAGAGCGAGGGGGCGCCGGACGGGGTACCCGGAAAGGTGGGAATGGCAATGGGAATGGGGGATTGGGGAACCGGGGGAGCCGGGATGCACCTGGAGAGTGAGGGAGCGCCGGGACGGGGGTACCCGGAAAGGTGGGAATGGGATTGGGAATGTGGGAATATGGGAATGGGAATGGGGAACCAGGGGGCGCCGGGACGGGGGTACCCGAAAGGTGGGAATGGGAATGGGGAATGGGAATGTGGGATTGGGGGAATTTGGGAATGGGAATGGGGAACCAGGGCTCACCGGGACGGGGGTACCCGGAAAGGTGGGAATGGGAATGGGGGAATTTGGGAATGGGAATGGGATCTGGGATGCACCCGGAGAGTGAGGGGGCGCCGGGACGGGGGTACCCGGAAAGGTGGGAATGGGAATGTGGGAATGGGGGATTGGGAATGGGAATGGGATCTGGGATGCACCCTGAGAGCGAGGGGGCGCCGGGATGGGGTACCCGGAAAGGTGGGAATGGGAATGGGAATGGGAATGGGGAACCGGGGGGAACCGGGATGCACCCCGAGAGCGAGGGAGCACCGGGACGGGGGTACCCGGAAAGGTGGGAATGGGAATGGGGGATTGGGATTGGGAATGGGATCTGGGATGCACCCGAGAGCGAGGGCGCACCGGGACAGGGGTACGGGACCAACTTGGAAAGGTGAGATTGGGAATGTGGGAATTTGGGAATGTGGGATTGGAAATGGGGGATTGGGAATGGGATCTGGGATGCACCCCGAGAGTGAGGGGGCGCCGGGACGGGGGTACCCGGAAAGGTGGGAATGGGAATGGGGGATTGGGAATGGGGGAACTGGGACGCACCCCGAGAGTGAGAGGGTGCCGGGAGGGGGATACAGGACCAACCCGGAAAGGTGGGAATGGGAATATAGGAATATGGGAATGTGGGAATGGGGGATTGGGAATGTGGGACTGGGATTGGGATTGGGGGATTGGGAATGTGGGACTGGGATTGGGAATGTGGGAATGGATTGGGGGGTTGGTTGGATTGGGAATGTGGATGGGATTGGGGATTGGATTGGGATTGGAATGTGGGAATGGGATTGGGATTGGGGGATTGGAATGTGGGACTGGGATTGGGATTGGGGATTGGGAA
>NW_026992791.1:0-31343 GCF_028769735.1 Zonotrichia leucophrys gambelii
GGCTGTTGTGTTACAGATGTGTCTGCAGTGAGGACTTTTCCTGCCCCTTTGCTGATTCCTACAGAGAAGTCTGGCTCCAATCGCTGGGGTGAGTAGTGTTGTCCCTGCTGACCCCACAGGCTGAGCCCTGCTTCTGTGGCATCCATTCCTAGGAAATGGAACTACTTTCTGTTAAGGTCCTCTGAGAGGGAAGAACAAAGCCCCAGGACACAAGAAACCCCACGAGCCAAACAACATCTTGAAACGAATAGTGACAGAACTTCTCAAAGGGAATGGTGAGAGCATTTCCCTCATCCTTGTCCTGGGGCTCAGCAGCCGAGGGCTTTGGCTGCACATCTGGACACGCCATGCCCGGAACAGCAGGATAGGATCCATGGCAGCCTCGCTGCCCCGCTGGTGCTTCCATGCCCTGCAGGGCTGTTTGCCAGCCTGGCCTGGCTGCAGCTTCTCCCCAGCCTCTGCAGGAAGGCATTGGGCATCAGCTGACACACAGTCCCAACTCACCAGGGATCCCCTGCATTTTCCCAGTCCCCAGGCACATCCAGAGGTGTGGCTGCTTGGAGGAGGGAGGGCCATAGCCAACACAAAAGGCCTGGCGGGATCAGGATTTTCCTGATCATAACCCATGTCTTGGACAAGTATTGCCTCCTGAAGAGGCCACCTCCTGGATATGCAATGATTCCATCTGATCCAGCTGTGTTTTCCTTTCTCAAGGGATGGACAGAGGGGCTCTATGGAAGGTGGCATTTCCTGCAGGAAGGGAGGCGATGCCAGGCACAGCCACAGGAGGTAATTGCTGTGCCTCTGGGCCTGAGCCCTGCTGAGGCTTGAGCTGCCCTCTCTGCTGCTTGGCACTGCGGGCACAGCCCGGACAAGACGGGCACAGCCCAGAGGAATTGTCCCGAGCAGGCTCAGGGCACTCGGGTACTGAGCTGTCCTGCTGGGCTCCCTCTGTGGGAGACACGTCCCGAAACCTGGGAGTGGCTGCACGGGGTGCCCATGGTGGGGAAAGGGCAGAGGGGGAGAGCAAGGCTCCAGTGGGTCCTGAGAGGGCCTGGCCATGTGCCCGTGGGCTGTGGGAGCTGTTCCATGGGCAGGTGGGCAAGCAGGAGGGAGGGACGGAGGCTGAGAGCGACAGCTGTGGCACTGCAGATTTCCCCAAGCATTTAGTGAGGGTTTCCTGTGTGGGAGGGAGAGAGCCCCAGGGCCCTGGGCTGCTCCAGCTGCCCCTCCAGGCATGTTGCACAGGACCTGCAAAGAGCGTGGAGAGTGACCAGGAGGCACAGGCTTCCACAGCCTTACCCCACCCCCTTGCAGTGCCCAATTCCCCAAGGGAGAAGGGGATCCCAGCACACCATGGAAATGGTTCTGTAGCATCTGTGCTCCCTTCTCGACTGGGATCATGACTTGGATTACTTGGAAATGCTGGTGAATGGTACTTTGAAGACCTTGCCAGATGTTGGAGGCATGTTCTGAATGTACCTTTCCTGACAGAATAATCCGTGGCTGTGTGGCAGGAGCTTACTCATGAGCCAGTTCCCTTAAATTTCACTGAAGGTTGATCAGTTCTGGAAACCTTACCCTGCTCCCTTCTGGAGTCCTGAGGGGGATCCCACAGGATCGCTGTCAGTGGGAGGAAAGAGCATTTAGCTGTCCATCCTCCTCCTGTGTGCAATGCCACTGTGTCCTTCTGTGTGCTCTGTGCAGCCACAGAGAAGAGCAGAGAGGGAAGGGGCTGGGCCCAGGGCTGTGCCCCAGGGCTGAGCCTTTCTCAGCTCCTTTGCCGCCCCCAGGGAGCCCGAGCTGCTCCTGCTGCCACTGCCAAGGCCTGGCCCTGCCTGGGGCTGGGTTTGGAGCTGCTGGCAGCTCCAGGGAGTCCTTTCTGCCCCGACTGCCCCGCAAGGGCCTCCTTCCATCCCAGTGTGGGGCCACTGCAATCACGAGGTCCCCCTGGCCCTGCTCCTGAGTGGAAGGCAGAGCCAAGGAAGAGCCTTGGATATCCCCAATCACCCTGGTGCCCTCACTGCCACTCGGGCCTGAAGGAGCATCTTCAGCAGTGCCATTGGAGCTGTTCTGTCCTGCCTTTCTTTGCAGCTAAGCCTGTTCGTGAAGGTGATCTGGCTTCCCAACCCACGTTCAGGATTGAGCCTCTGGGAGATGGTGAGGGTAGGTCAAGGCCTTTCCCCTGGGAGAGCTGCCAGCTCAGAGCCCTAAGCTCAGCCAGGAGGGCATCGCTGCAGGTGCCAGGACAGAGCCATGCATGTGCGTGCCCTCACCCTGCACGATCCACTCACAACTTCTGCTCAGCACTGGTAGCTGTTTGGAGGGGGGTGGGCCCTGGCCCAGCTGAAAAAGCCCAGATGATTTGTTGATTTTACTCGATTTTGCATAAGCATGACGTCCTGAACATGCCATCAAAGTTGTAGAGAATTGTTCCATCTGTTAAGGTGTAATTTTTGTTTCTCCAGTGATGGGCCAAAAGGCAGGACAGAAGGAAGTGTTTCCCCAACGAAGCAGAGGCCGATTGACAGCCCCTGCTGCAGGAAGGAAGGCCAAACCAAACACAGGCATGGGCACGGGCACAGGCTCAGAAGGTAATTGCTGTGCCGGGCTCAGCAGGGCTCAGCCATTGGCAGGGCTGCGTGGCTGCAGCTCTTCCACTGGGGCCTTCCCTTGCACAGCCCGGCCGCAGCCAAAGCTGAGGGTGCCTTTGGAGCTCGTTCACAGCCCCGGGGAAAGGTGACTCAAGCACCAACCTCCCTCCCGCTGCAGCTGCTCTGGAGCTGGCCCTGAGTGCCCAGAGGCCCAAGGCACAGGAGCAGCCCCGAGCGGGAGCCCTGCTGCGAGCCCAGGGCCAGAGCCAGCCTTGGCTACCGACTGGGCAGGGGCTGCACTGGCTCCTGACAGGGCCTGACTCTGTGCCCTGGGGCTGGGGGAGCTGTCACGGGGCAGGGATGGCCATGGCTGGCAGTGGCTGCTCAGGGATGGCTTTGGCCCCTGTCTCTCTAAGCAGCGAATGCCCAAATAGCTGCACAGCCCCCGGGCTCTCCTCCCGGCCTGCTGGGCTTTGTTGGGTGGCACAGCCTGTGCCAAGGGGCGGCAAGATGCCTGCAGGCCCCAGCTCTGGGGGAAATGGAGAACGTCCTGCCCACATCCAATGTGCCGCCAGCTCAGCAGTGCAGCACAGCACGGGCTGACGCTCCCCATTGCTCCCACAGGTGCAGCTGGAACCACAGCACATGTTCCTGATTCCCAGAAGGGCCCTGGAGGGGGTTTCTGTCAGGGAACAGGCTTCTGGCTAGGGTTACTCGCAGGCCTGCTTGTCTTGGAGCTGATCTTCATCTATTGCTCTGTCCAAATTTGGACTTGCTGGAAGAGAAAAGGGTGAGTGTTTAGTTCACCTTTCCCTCAAACAGCTTCTTTTGAAAGTCTACTTCAGACAGGAAACATTCCCAGTGAGGCTGCAGTGTAGGTGTGGCCAGTCCATGATTGTCCAAAGAACTCTGCTGAGGGTTCTGCTGCTGCCCAGAGCTTTCATTGGCCTCCTCATTGCTGGGCCTTGTCCTGGGGGGCCCTCTAGGGCTGCAGCCAGTGCTGGCTCCCACTGAGCCTGCCTGGCCAAGAGCAGCCCCAGGGGCACAGGGCAGAGGCAAAGCATGGTGGGGATGAGAAAGAGCAGGGACAAGATTGCCCTTGAAAGGCAGAGGCGCTCTGGGGCCCACTCCTGGCCATGGAGCCTGCCCAGAGCTGTGTCCTGCTGGCCGGGGCCTTGAGGGGCAGCTGTGCAGCTGGGCCAAGCTGTGCCAGCAGCTCCAGCCGTGCTGGGGAGCCTTGCCAGCTCTGGGCCCTGCTGTGCAGGAGGCTCCCTGTGTGCCACTGGCACCTGGGGCCTCAGCCACCTCCTCTCTCCACAGTCGCGCTGCCGCCGCTCCAGCATCCCGGCCGAGAAGGCGTGCCTCTCCCTCTCCCCCAGAGAGCCCAGAGACCATCGCCTTTGACAGCTCTCACCCGAAGCCTCAGCAGCTGGAGTTGCCCAAGAAAGCAGAGCACCAGCCCTCCGTGCCTCCCCCACGGCCCCCCAGCCCGGCCTTGAAGCGGAAGCCTCCCGAGATCCCCCCACCTCCACCCCTCCCGAGCCCGCCGCCCTGGTCCAACTAGGACTGCAACTGGGCTAGCCACGCAGGGTTTGGGCCACCAACAGCTTGGGCACCTGCCCTCCTCTACAATTAGCCCGTGTTACCTACGGGCAACAGCCAGAGTCCGTTTTCATACTCTTGGACCTTCAACAGGAAGGGCTGAAGATTCTTCCCATGCCCTTTCTCATCCTTTACCTCTTTGATTTTCATACAGTTGGGAGCTCGTTGCATCTCTTAAAGACTTTATTAGCACTGCATGTTTTGCCTTACCTGTCAAGGGAAAAAAAAAAAAATTCTTCAGTTTTGATTTCATTTTTAGTGTGATTTGGCCGCTCACATTTTGAGCAATTAATTTTCCACGGTACTTCTTCCCTTTTTCCTTACTATTCATAAAAAGTTCATCTGGACATAAAAATCACCAGCTTTACTGAGATTTACCTCAAAGCCCAGAGGGGAATCTAGCACCAAATATTCTTCCTCTGTACTGCACAACAAGAAATATTCAGAAGAATATTCACTGGCAGCTGAGGCTCGTGGAACTCCCAGAATACTGAGCCTGAAGAGGAGGCAGACAGCCCTGGCAGTGGCTGAGGGGACTTCTCCTCACAGACTCCTCTGAAAGTGTGTCACTCCAGGAGGAGCAAGCCTTTAAACCTGTACCTTACCTTCCTCCTGTGCTAAAATGTAAGGTTCCTCCTGAGCTACAAACAATTCTCCATTCCTCAACAAAGCTACTCATGTTTGTGACTTAAAGAGCAAAAGCAAATGTGGTCAGAAATCTCTCATCAAAGCCTGTTTGCAGAGAAACGCCACCATATGTGAGAAAATAGTTCTTAGCATCAGCTCAGTCAAACGAAAGCCAACCCTGAACTGAGCAGCGCTTTAAATGAACTTGAATTCTCTTTCCTCACCTATCAGCCGGGTTGGTTTGCTCCTTTTTTGTCCTAGAGAGAACATTAGAACAATTTGCTCTTGGCAGGACTCCTTGCATGGCTCCGGCTGTAAATGTGTTGGGCTGCAGCACAGGGCCAGGGCGGAGCTCAGCAGCCTCATCAGAGCCCAGGGCCACGGCCCTTCCCTGCCGGAGACCTCCGAGACCGGAGCCTGGCCCGGCCCAGCCCGGCCTGGCCCCAGGGCATGGGCTCCGCCAGCCCGCCCGCTGTGCCCGCAGCCAGGCCCAAGGCTTAGCAAGAGGCTTTCTCCCAGCTTTGCAAAACCTCGGCCAAGTGACCCTTGGCTGTCTTGAGAAGAGTAAAAGCCCCCTCAAATGTTACCCTGCTGCACACCTCATGAGGGCAGCCTGCACACCTTAGGAGAGGCCATTAATACTCCTTTATGCTTCATGAGTGACCCCAGCACACCTCAGCAGAGAACCCAAAATATCACATTGTGCCTCATGAGGGATCCCTACACCCCTCAGCAGGGACTCCAAAATATCCCTGTGTGCCTCATGAGGGCCTCCTTCACCTCTGAGCACAGATCCCAAAATATCACATTGTGCCTCATGAGGTTCAGGCCCAGATCATCCCCCAGAAGGCAATGTGCCCTCAGCCCAGGGATGCTCAGCATGGACTCCCCCAGCCCTCAGGACACCACCGCTGGTCACAGCAGCCCCAGCCCCTGCCATCCATGGCTGCTCCTGGCCATGGATCTCTGCCTGTGCTTCCGCTGAGTGGGCTTTGATCCTGCCACCACCTGGACAGAGCTGTGACAACTCCATTTCTTTATTGAAACATCAAATGTGGGCCAAGCCCTGCCCTGGCAGACAGGGGCTGGCCAACTTCAGTGCTGGCTGGGGAACAGGACCAGGGGGCTCAAAAGCAGAGGGTCTTGTTTGGGAGGGGTGGGTTTTGGGAAGGGTTCATGATGGTGCTGGAGCCATGGCAGGGCAGATAGGGGCAGATATGGAGAATTGGGATAAGAGGTCGGAAGAACTTTGCCTGAGTTGTTAGGCTCTTCTTCTGACAATGAACAGGAGCACCTGTGGAGAGAGGAGGCGGCTGAGGCCCCAGCTGCCAGTGGCACACAGGGAGCCTCCTGCACAGCAGGGCCCAGAGCTGGCAAGGCTCCCCAGCACGGCTGGAGCTGCTGGCACAGCCTGGCCCAGCTGCACAGCTGTCCCTCAAGGCCCCGGCCAGCAGGGCACGGCTCTGGGCAGGCTCCCTGGCCAGGAGCGGGCCCCAGAGCGCCTCTGCCTTTCAAGGGCAATCTCGTCCCTGCTCTTTCTCCTCCCCACCGTGCTTTGCCTCTGCCCTGTGCCCCTGGGGCTGCTCTTGGCCAGGCAGCCTCAGTGGGAGCCAGCACTGGCTGCAGCCCCAGCGGGCCCCCCAGGACAAGGCCCAGCAATTAGGAGGCCAATGAAAGCTCTGGGCAGCAGCAGAACCCTCAGGAGAGTTCTTTGGACAACCATGGACTGGCCACAACTCCACTGCAGCGACACTGGGAATGTTCCCTACTTATGAGCAGCCTTTAAAGGAAGCTGTTTGAGGTAGAGAAATCACAAAACACTCACGATTTTCTCTTCCAGCAATACCAGATTGCTGCACAGCAAATCAACAGGAAAAGTGCTGCACCAGACACAATGGCCATCAACTTCACCAAACAAGGTTTTTCCCAGCAGAAAACTCTTCTCCAGGTGTTGTCAGCACATGTTGAGGTGCCGGCTGCATCTGTGGGAGCAATGGAGAGTGTGAGCCCGTGCTGCGCTGCACTGCCGAGCTGGCAGCACGGTGGATGCGGCCAGGATGTTCTCACTCCCCATTACCCCCTGAGCTGGGACCTGCAGGCACCTTGCTGCCCCTTGGCACAGGAGTGCTCAGTACCCAAACCCCTGAGCCTGCATGCCATAATTCCTCTGTGCTGTGCCCTTCTGCTCCAGACAATACTTGTCAAAGGCATGGAAAAGGACAGGGAAAATGCCCAGGGTTTTGGAGCTGCTCCAGGGCCCTCCCTCCTGCAAACAGCTGCCTCTCTGCATCTACCCAGAGACTGGGAAATTGCATGGGATCACAGGCCCATGGTGCAGTTTGGGCTGCCTGTGAGCTGATGCCCAGTGCCTTCCTGCAGAGTCTGGGGAGAAGCTGCAGCCAGGCCAGGCTGGCAAACAGCCCTGCAGGGCGTGGAAGCAGCAGCGGGGCAGCGAGGCTGCCATGGATCCCTTCCCGCTGTGCCGGGCACGGTGTGTCCAGATGTGCAGCCAAAGCCCCCGGCTGCTGAGCCCCAGCACAAGGCAGAGGGAAATGCACCCACCACGGCGTCTCTCCAGGTCACTCAGTATCCTGTCCATGGGTTTGGACACCTCTAGAGACTTTCTGTCTCCTCCAGGCTTGTTCCTCCCTCTTGGAGGACCTTAAGAGAAGTGATTGCATGTCAGATGAGTGGATCCCACAGATGCAGGGCTCAGCCTGTAGGGTCAGCAGGGACACACTGCTCACCCCTGTGATGGGCGCTGGGCTTGTGAGCAGCAACCCAGAAAGGAGCCTGGAAAGTCCTCCCTGCAGAAACTCCTGTAACACAACAGCCACAGCAGCTTCTTTCACCTGGTTCCTGCCAGGTTGTCAAGGACTATCCTCTGAGGGGAGCATTGACAACGGACTTGCAGGAGGCTTAAGAGGTTGGAAATCCTCATGGAGCCAAGCTGCTGGAGAAACCTTCCTAGCAAGCTCATCTAGAGAGAAGCAAACACCCAAACCCATTTCCATGGTGTCCTGGGATCCCCCCTCTGCTTTTCAGAGACTAAAGCTGTGGGAGCCAGATGTGAATGCGCAAGGCCAAAGCTGCACAGGGACCTGGGCAGCTCTGGGCTGGCTCCTGGTCACTCTCCACCCTCTTTGCAGGCCCTGTGACACATCCCTGGAGAGGCAACAGGGGGACTGCCCAGGGCCCTGGGGGCTCTCTCCCTCCCCCAGAGGAAACCTGTCCGGTTATCTCGGGTGTTTGAGGGGCCTGGAAAGGCCCGGGGTGGCCTTGGGGCAGCCCGCGTATCGAAGGACGAGAAGAGGCTTCAGTTCTTCTTTCGGTTTTTATGTTTATTAATTGTTTATCTAAAAGATGTTCTTTCAGCCACCAGAGATCTGCTCAGCAGTCAGCCATGGGCACACTGTCTGCCCTCCCGGGCAGCCACGTATCTTTATACCCATGGTTACGTATACAATATTTATCATTTTTCCCCAATACCATCTATTCTTATAACTCGGTGCACTCTCAGTAATAACCAATCCAAGAATGCCACCGTGGCCAAAGAAGATGGAGGAGAAGAGGAAGAAGAAGAAGGACAGGACACACCCCAATTCCTCCATCTTACTCCTCTAAACCCCCCTGTACATAAATCCTAAACCTTGTGTCTCACTCTCTAATTAACTAATCCCTTCACCATTCACCCTGTGAAGCCCTCATCCTTGTCGTCTCCTGTGTAGGGTTAAAGTCCAGCTACCAGACACTTCTGGCAACATTCCAGGAGTCCCGAGCCCCCCCCAGGGTCTCGGAGGCTCAGCATCTCAGGACTGAGATCTTGAGATCCGACAGAAACCCTCCCTAAAGGCCTGGGGAAAACCATCCCCAGTGCTTCCCGAGGACCAGGGAGCACTGTCCCGGGAAAGGGGAGCCAGGCTGCCGGCTCACCTGCCCGCCACCCTTGCAGCGGAGCAGCCTGGGCAGCCCTGGCAGGCAGGGCCACGGCCAGGAGGAGCAGGGGGAAGAGGCGCAGAGCAAGGGCCATGGTGCCTTGCCCTCTGCCAGTCCCGCAGCTCTTGCTGCCACCGCTGTCCTGACACCACTGTCCCAATGTCAGCACCACTGCTGCCACCGCCGCTGCTGCTGCCGCAACAGTTGTGCTCAAGCACTGACTGCTCGCTCCTTGTGCTGCTGTGCAACCACGGGGTCTGGCACCTCTGTGACCTCAGAGCCTGCTGTGACCTCGTGGCTGGGGCAGGATTTTCTTGGAATCAATCTCAAGAGGTGCCCTTCCAGCGAGGAGAGGATGTCCCACCCTGTGTCTATTTGCAATCTAGATTTTCTTTAAAAGAAGTGAGATATATGATATTGGAGAAGTGAGACATTTCGTGGCTCTACATACAACATCAACGCCAAGTCCAAAATTCAACTCACATTAGTGATTCGCACTATTGCAGGCAGCAGCAGCCCTGCCACGCTGACACCGAGTCCCTGCTGTGTGCTGTGCAGCCCTTTGTCCCATATTTAAAAAGTGAACAACTTGATGCCAAAGCTTACAGAAATAATGTAACACAGGACATCAGGGTAGTTGCACACTTCAGGGGACACCCAAACCCCGTGCACATCTCATGAGTGTCCTCAGCCACCCTAAAATCCCCCTGTGTGCCTCACAGGAGACCCCCAAGTCCTGCTCAATTTACAGATGCCCCTGCACACCTTTGGACATACATTAAATTCCGTGCACAACTTCTTGATGTCCCCAGTCCCCTGCACAGCAGAGAGGTGACCCAAAGCCCCTGCATGCCTTTAGAGGGACCCAAACATAACACTCAGGGAGCAGCAACAGTGCTGAGCCATCTTCTGTGTATGTGTGTTCACCATGTGTCCCTGGGTGAACAGATGAGGCCTGGAGGACAAATCCCCACTATGCTCATAAGAGATCCGGGGCTGCCACAGGCCCAGTGTCTGTCGGGCTCTGAGCTCATCCCTCCGGCTATGAAGGACTTCCTTCAGAGTCCAGCCTCTTTCCATTATTCTCAAGGCAAGCACCTACTGATGGCTTCCCTCTTTCCCTGGGCTTGCCACTGGAGGAGCTCCAGACCCAGATGATGTCAGGGAAGGAAATGTGCCCTCAGCCCAGGGACGCTCAGCATGGGCTCTCCCAGCCCTCGGGGCCCCGCCGCTGGTCACAGCAGCCCCTGCCTGGCTCCTGCCTGCCCACACCGTGGGCATCCACGGCTGCTCCTGGCCATGGAGCTCAGCCAGCGCTGCTGCCGGGTGGGCTTTGCTGCTGCTGCCACCCGGACACTGGGCTGACAGCTCCATCTCTTTATTGCAAAAGAAGAGCTGCTTCGGGAAGTGCTGCAGTGCCCGGTTTCTTCAGCCCGACTAGCTGCCAACACCAACACCCAGAGTGGGCCGCCCCCAGAAAACTGTCAACTCTGGGGTTTGGCTGTAGGGCACGGCTGCTTTACAGCACAGGTGGAGTGCGCTGGGGTAGGGACAAGGAACAGGGAGAGGTCTTCTGTATGTTTATTCCCCGCAGAGTCAGCGACAGAATGACACTGAATTAAAGGCCTCCACTGATTTCCAAACTGCGGAGGTCCCTGGGGAGGATACAGTCTTCAGCCAGTTGGGAGAAACTGAGGGTGGAACACAAGGCGGGGAATACATTGTTTAAACCAATAGGGGATTACAGGGGAGGAGGACAACTTAAACAAACCAATAGGGTTTCAAAGGATATCAAATGGACAGGGAAGTTTCTAGAGAAAGGGGCAGGCTTGGGGAGGGATTGACATTGAATGGGAGGAGGAACAGGGAACAAAAGGGCAGGACTTTGGGGAGATGGACAACTAGGGGAAAGTCAAGAACACGGCGGGGGGGGGAAGGAACAACCCATTGGCAATAAAATGTGGTATAACAATACCGAAAAAGGGGGTGTCATAAAACTGACTCCTAGGACCGAATTACAATCAAAAACATGCACTGCAACAGGGAAGCTCTCAGTCAGGGCTGTGTTGAGCGCTTCCAAATCCTTTCCAGCATCAATAGAAGGTCAAACTTGCCCTTATCCCAAGCAAACAGAATGTTCCCCAACAGCAACCCATTCCGAGGTTCTCTGAGAAATATGTATTTTATGATTGGCTTTTTGCTAATATAGCAGCCATAGAACACTGCAATTTGTCAGAGAAAAAGAATGTATTGCTCTCCTATCAGAAGAAACTAGCTTCTTCCTGCATTGCTCAGCCCTCAGGAAGCTGGTTAGGATTAAGAGGGAGAAGTTGACGAGGACCAGACAAAATCCTGTGTTTGAATGGTGTTATGAACAAAAATTCGGTTAATATTTTTTTTGTGAGAAAGAGTTACAAGGATGCAGCCAGGTCTCTGTCTCTGCCAGAGTTCTTAGTGTTTTGTCATGGTAATCACGGGTCCTTGGAGCTTATCTCCTCTTTTGTATTAGTAAAAGCCCTGGCTGGGTGGGGTGATGGCCCTTCCCCGAGGCAGTGTGCTCTTCCAACATAGAGAAGACACCTGAGAGGGTGGGGGGGTGTATGCAAAGTGACTCCAAAGACCAGAATGCTTTGTGGGACCACGACTTGAAACCCACAGAGAAAACCCCAAAAACAACGAGCCAAATAAGAATTGAGAGACTAAAGTGATGTCTGGACATGAGGAGCCAAGTGCTGAGCCTGCAGAGATGCGGAGCCCCTCTCGCCCTGAGCAGAGAGTCGTCCCAACGCCGGGACCAAGCAGCTGAGACGCTGAGAAAAGCAAGATCTGACAGGGACATCACGCCCTAAAGGCTCCCACGAGGACTGGATCCCCTGGCTCTGCCCCTAGTGGACAGAGCTTCGCATATCCTCTTCCTCTGAGTCGCCCTGGGAGACGCGACGGGGACTGCAGCCCTGCCGAGCCGCCCAATCCTGAGCTGATCACTTTTAATAAAGGCATTAAAAAGGAGAAGAAGTCTCCTGGCCCTGTTTATTTCAGCCACCTCCTGAGGTTTTTGGAGTACTTGTTTCTTGGTTTAATGCCCTTCCAAGATCAATCTAGCATCTTTGCATATGAGCAGGACATACAAGGGTATTTAAAATTTAGTCTGATCCAATTATCAAAGACAATGGATGTTACCTCTAAACTTACCTTTTCATGATTGCCAAACAATATGGAACTTTTCTTATGCCTGACTAAAAATATCCAGAATGCAAAATTCATTCTCAAGACAGGAAAAAAGAAAACAATGAAACTAAGATATAGGTAATCTTCAAAAGGCACAGAGAAGAAAATAAAAATTAGAAAAACTTAGAAAAATTCATTTTTCTTCTTCATCTTCTCAGTATTTGTTGTTTGAACATTTGTTGTCTTACTTGTCCCTTGCAAAACAAGGCATGTTACAGCTTTATTGTCTCAGTGCTGCACTTCCCCAATCGCTGACTTGCCATTTAAGCTCTGCTTTGTTGGAAATATACAACAAGGGACTCTCTATGGAAGAGAGTTGCACAAGCCTCTGGATTCCTGACCGTTCACCTCTGCCAATGCTCACAGTATTCTCCTAACACACGTGAGCTTCCTGTCTTTCAGAGAGAGAAAGATTCAGCTGAAGTCAAGCAAACAGGGCAGGGCAGATGGAAACCTTCCCTTGAGATGCTTTTGGGAAGGCCTGCAAGGACCCTGCCTTCCCTTGGAACAGAGGTGGTCACCATGCATGGTGTTGCCTGACTTGCCCTAGGTGCCCCTCGATTGCAGAAGGACTTTTGCCCACTTCATCACTTGTCTGTCCCTCCAGTTCCAGGGCCTCAAACCTGCTCTGTAAGGCACTAAACCTGTTAGTCAGCTCAGAGTTTTCAGAATAAGGCACTGACTGTGGCTCTAACTAGTTTTTTTAGTCAGGTTTACAATATATTTTGAGAAGAAGAAGGAGCAGAGAAGGTGTGAAAAATGCATATTATATGATTGGCTTTTCGCAAATATTAAAATTAATACTATATGTGTTATGTTGGAAAGTTATGTTGTATTAATCCTTTTTTGTAGTGCTATCCTAGGCTTTTAAAGTAGTGTGGCGAATATAGTTTTAGGCTACAGAAACTCTGTGCTGTAAGATACATTTTCTAAATAGCTCAAGGAGAGATAACAGTAACAAGACACCAAAATTCTGAGAAAAGAAATATTGCCTCCTTCTCGGGAAGAACCAGACTTTGAGGGAGCAAGACAATTGATTTACAAGATGAAGGAGGGGTTGACAAGAACAAGAAAACACCCATTGTTTGAAAAGAATTTTGGCATCATGTATGAGATATATGAATATGCAACAGGGTATTACTTTTAAGTTAATCCTGTGTTATCAAAGTGTCTTCTGAGGCAGAGCAGAGCACGAAGACATCTGTAATTCTTTGCTTTTTAAATTGCCCTTTATTGTCTTACCTCTAATTGACCAAATTATTTTTTCTCTAATTTTTATTCTTAGTTTTATAACTAATTTATTACTATTAAACTTTTAAAATTTTAGAACAAGTGAAATTCTCCATCGTTTGTGTCCACTATCAGTGGGCATCCTTCTTCCCAAGCTTTGTCAACTTCCCTCTGGGTTTGAGATCAGTGAAACGTGCCCAGCCTTGAGTCTTGGAAGACAATTCTAGCAACAAGTACTTTGCTTTTCTAACACCTGGCCATCACTTCGAGCTTGTAGGCTGCTATGTGTGTCCAGGTTAAACGTCTCTTCCTGTTGATCAGGCTTGGAAGTGTGTACAGCCCAGGCCCGACAGGACATGTTTTCTTCAGGAAATGGGACGTAGGGCCCAGTTTGCAACGGGTGCAGGCCCGCGCCTTCCAGAGCGCCAGAAGGTTGGCGGCGCCATTGCAGGGCTCAGGGCGCCGCCCTGTGGGCGAGAGCCGCCATGACAGCGCGGGCGGCGCGCGGCGGGGCCGGAGGGCGGGAAGGGGCGGGCGGGTGTGAGGGGCGGGGCGGTTCGTGCCCAGAGCCGAGCCCGCGCTGTTTCTGGGCGCATTCCCGGCTCGGTGTTGGGAGCGTGCAGTTGCTGCTCGGGCTCTGGGAGAAGCGTGCGGCCGCAGCGGGGTCCCAGCCCGCAGAGCTGGCTACTGCCCAAGGCTGCCATGCCAGAGCTGCCGTGCGCCGTGGCACTGCCAGAGTCCCTGGCAGAGCCGGGCTGGCACAGGCAGCTCCTGAGAGAAGCCCTGCCATGGCAGCGCCGGGCTGGCAGTGCCGACAGCTGAGGGAAGCCCTGCCGTGGCAGAGCCAGGCTGGCAGTGCCGACAGCTGAGGGAAGCCCTGCCATGGCAGCGCCGGGCTGGCAGTGCCGACAGCTGAGGGAAGCCCTGCCATGGCAGCGCCGGGGCCTCTCCTGCCCCCGGGGCCGCCCGAAGGAGCGATCTCTGGGACCTGCCGGCAGACCGGCACTGCTTGGTCCTCTTCAGTAGATCGACAGAGTTGCACCACAGATAGCAAAATATTAAAACATCTGATTTAAAACATCGGAGGGAAACCATAGAACTGAAAAGAAAATGAAGGTGTACCAAAATACTCAGGGCATGAATGGGAAAACTGAAAAGAAACAGAATCTAATTATTTATATAATCTCAACTCTATCAAGAGAAACATGAGGGTGAAAAAACCTTCTAAAAGTTTTGACAATAGAATGGTTCAGCTGTGTAGTTTTACTAGTACATTAAAGACTTAAAAAGCAGTCAGGTATTCCTTTGTCCAGTGCTATGAATTTATTCACAGGATTTGTTACAGTTGTCCCTCAAATACCCCTCATAAAGAGAGTTGAGTGCTTAGATTCCATGGAAGCCATCAGTTAGTAAATGTAGTGTTGTGGTTTTAAGTAGTTCTGTAGTAAGTAGTTAGTAAAAGAAGTCATCGTTTTGCCAATGGATGCTGATCCCTGATGCGTTCGTGCTGGTTCCATGGAAAGGCAAATTTTTAGGAATGGGCTGTTGGAAAACTGGTGTTTTCTGCTGGTAGTAGGTACAAACACATTGCTTTTAGTGGTAGAGACTGAAGTAACTTTAGATGCCTGCTCCTTCTTCTCCACCTATGTTTAAAGGAGATCCATGCAGGTTAAAACATGAACCAAACCTCGAGGCTCTGGGCCTGTGCTGCAGCCTCACCTGCCTCTCCCCACAACCAGCAGAGGAACAGCCGGAGGACACTGCAGTGTTCCTCAGTGCAATGACGGGAGCAGAAGGCAGGCAGGAGCAGGGCTCACATAGACAGAGAGGATCAGCACCTCAAAGCGACCACATCATTCAAGGGACAGGGACTCAGGACAGACAGCTGCCCTGTGAGACAGCAAGCAGGAGGGCCTTGGTGCCAGGGAGCCAGGTGAGGGCAAAGCAGCCCTCTGACAGCCTGGCCCAGGGGCTCTTGTAGCAGCAGGCAGCGTGGGGATCAGAGTAGAGGCAGGGGGAGGCAGGAGCTGCTCGGCCATGCCGGGGCTGGGAGCCTCCTTCCTGCCCAAGTGGGGCCCAGCTGGGCCAGGGGGCAGCTGCTGGGACAGCCGTGCCCACAATGGCCCCTGCTCTGCAAGGCCTCCAGCGCTGCCCATCAGCCAGGCAGGGACAGAGCAGCCTTGGGGCCGATGCTGCTGCAGGCTCAGAGCCCCGCAGAGCTGCTCGTGCCCGGTGCCATTGGCTCTGTCCCCTGCAGCCTGCATGCTGTGTCGCCGTGCCGAGGCTGACCCGGACACGTGCGGTGACAAACTGCAGAAGGGTGGGCTCTGTGCCCACGTGTTCTGCATGGTGAGTGGCTCCGGGCGCTCCCTCCACCATTGCAATGGGCAGCTCCTGCCGCCCTCTCCTCATCAGCTCATCCCCTTGCCTGCAGCTCTTCGCCACTCTCCTATTTCGGCAAGAGAACCGCCACCTTGGACTCATGGAGTTTCTCCCACGAGATCTCCTAATTGAGGTGCGGTGGGAGGCACAGAAGGTGAGCAGGGAGATTTGTGCCTGGCGAGGTTTGCCACAGCTTAGCCCAGACAGCAGGAAAGAAAGGCCGGCCCAGCAGCCAGGACAAAGTCTGGCTCCCAGCAGCTCTGGCACAAAGGCCCTGGCACAGGAGCCTCCCTCCTCCAGCAGGTGGTTCTGTGGGCTGGGAGCCGGCAGCGGCTCTGGGCCTGTCCTGAAAACTCCCGCACCCCAACTTCTTTCTCCCCTAGACAGAGAGTATCTGCACCTGGCAGCGACAACATGCCTCAAGGACAGCGACTCACCGCAGACAGCCGCCATGTCTGACAGAATTCAGGAGGGCGCTGGTGCCAGGGAGCCAGGTGAGGGCAAAGCAGCCCTCTGACAGCCTGGCCCAGGGGCTCTTGTAGCAGCAGGCAGCATGGGGATCAGAGCAGAGGCAGGGGGAGGCAGGAGCTGCTCGGCCATTCCGGGGCTGGGAGCCTCCTTCCTGCCCAAGTGGGGCCCAGCTGGGCCAGGGGGCAGCTCCTGGGACAGCCGTGCCCACAATGGCCCCTGCTCTGCAAGGCCTCCAGCCCTGCCCATCAGCCAGGCAGGGACAGAGCAGCCTTGGGGCCGATGCTGCTGCAGGCTCAGAGCCCCGCAGAGCTGCTCATGCCCGGTGCCATTGGCTCTGTCCCCTGCAGCCTGCATGCTGTGTCACCGTGCAGAGGCTGAGCCCTGTCCCTCCCCAGGCCCTGGCAACTGCTCCTGCACTGCCCAGGGCACCCACAGGCCCTGCCCGGGCCTCACGCAGGCCAGAACCAGCTGGGGCTGTGACAGCTCTGCTGCTCTGGGCCCAGCCCTCGGGCAAAGCACCTGCCTGTCCCTGGGCTGGGAGCAGTGCCCAGGCTGGGCTTGGCAGAGCCCATCCGCTCCTGGAGGGCTGGGGGCACTGCTCTGGCCTGGCCTGGCCCTGGGGTCCCTTGACATTCCTGCTTGCCCTTGCATCCACCAGGGATGGGCTGCAGTTCAATGGCCCTGGCCTGGCCGCACACTCAGGCCTGGAGCCTTCCCGTGGCTCCCCAGGGCACGAGAGCCTCAGCCCCAGCTCCCAAACACGGCCTAACAGCCTTTGCTGATATTGATCCCTGTTAGACCTTTGAAAGGATTTTCAAAGTAACCTTGTTTGGCAACACTTTCAAGGAACAAACGTGACTCGCTTCTCATCAGTAAAAACTTTATTGGTTTGCTTGCACTTCCTATAGGGTATCCTAATGCTTCCTTTGGCGTTCCAGAAAATAATGAAAATCTAACAAATTCTTCAGAGAAGTTCCTGAATCCACTATGAGGAGAAGTCTCTACATTCACTATCCTTACATACAGTTAAGTAGCTGCTCCTGTAACACACAAAGATGTAGTGGTTTACCTGACTGGACCACACAACATGATGTTATACACACCGCTACACTACAAAACTTCTCTTCCCTGTTCATTACAAATGTAAAGCTCTTCTCGAGGTCCTGAATTAATTTTGCATGCACATTCATACCTGCAATCCCTCCCCATGCTCAGCTTTCACCTAGACTTACCAGGGAACAGATGTTCCATACTCACCTCAAGCAATAATCTACGTCTGTCTTCCTAACCCTCTTTTTCTTCACTGACTTCTACTAATCTACAAAATAACTGTGGACCCTCTGCACAAAAGAAACATCCAATTAATAGCCTTAAGCACTTGTGATTGCGCTGCTGCTTCTAACAATCTTGACCACCACAGCACTAAAATCAGAAATCAATTCTTCACATCCTTCCTGTTCTCCTGCCCCCACCACACCTTGGCTCCAGCAGAAATGTTCCCTACTGCAGCCTGCTGTGCTAAGAACAATCAAAGGCAGCAGCACTTTTCCTCAACATGCTGCAATCTGAATTGCACTGAAATTGCTGCTGTTGCATTAGAAGCTCAGCACCAGCTCGCCACATCTTCCCCCAGAACTGAGGCCTGCTGAGGCCTGAGCTCTCCATTTCAACACAGCCTGTAAATCAGGCTGCCTGGAAGATTGCAGGCCGGGAACTGTGTGAACACAGCAGTGCATTTCAGCAGAGTTATGGAATCAATCTCATGGAAGGCACATCCTTTAAGCTTAAGACTCTATTCTACAAAGTGTAACCAGCAATTGTTTTGGTGGCCTGTGCAGGTTTTGGGGACTGTGCATGTTTCCTTTGGATGTTGTTTTCTTTGTTTCTAAATACAAAATTCACTGGATTCAGAAGAGAAAGCCCCAGATTCATTAGGACAAAGAACCACAGGGACATGTGGCTGACAAGAACACTCATCATTTCTAACGGCAACACCAGAAAGAGAGGAAAAAGACAAAGATGATTTAAATACCTGAAAGGATCCAAAATGTCTACGTAACCTGTCAAGTGACTAAGTTTTTGGTAAACTCTAAAATTCCAGATTCCTATTCGGTAATTGTCTGAAAGAAAAGAAAGCCAGAAGTTTTGGCCTTTAGTTTGCCAGGACTTCCTCTCGGGATTCTGCCACAACTTGGATCACAAGTGAGGGTGGCAAATTTTGACTAGAAAACTTTGATAACTAGGCAGCATTTTTTCCTCCTCACTGAATTACAGGAAGGGTTTGAAAGGAAAAAAAATATAAAAGAGGGTAAAGAAATTCTGACATACCTCTTAGGCGTTCATCATCTTTGGAGAAGAAAAGAAAACTCTACCACTTTCTGTGCGTGGTAAAGAAAGAAACCTAGAAAAGGACAAAAGGATTTGAGCATCCTAAATTGTACTATCAAATTGCATGATCACAAGTTAATCCTGTAGTGCTTCAGAGAAATGCCATACATTGAAAAGCTTCATTCCCTAGGAACCGAATAGAGCTTTTTATTTTACAAAACCCTCTTTTAAAGAGAAAACTGACTGTGTCTTGGGCTTTTGGCCAAACTCAGTTTGGAGTTGGTCAAACCAAAATGACCCAGTTAATTTCTTGTGCTCTACTCTTTCTTTCCATATTCACATTCACATCCAATGGGCTGCTGGGAGTTTTGACTCTGTGCAGCACAAACGGTTTTCCCAGATGACTTTCATTGCTCAGAGGTGTGCAATGTCAGTTTCCCATTCCCTGAGTGCTGCTCTTAATATTCCCACAGCATCCAACTACTACAGCCAAGTAGACAACAAAGAGAAATGCAACTTGCATTTCTTGGTCCTGTTCAATTTCTGTCATCTCAGGCTCATTGTCACCCTCAGAACTGCTGTCCTGGAAACGTGGATCCTCTTGCCATGTGGCTTTTACCGGCTTTATTGTCCCAAGCGTGTAAGGCTCTGCAATGACAGCACCAAGAGAGAAAAAAAGGCAAAACCAGATTATTCCTCTACTGGTCAGGAAAAATTCCTCCTTTCACATGAAATCCTTACAGTGGAGAAGAGAGATTTAGGAAGGACAGAATCTGACCCTGCCAGACTTTCTAAGCTACATCTCGGCTCCAGTATTTTCCACTTTGTTCCAGGGATCCCTTATGTATTCTTAAACATTTCTCATTGCATTCAGAAGACACTGAATACCTTCCCAGTTCAGCACAAATCTGGGGGGCTCGTTTCTTTGTGCTGTTGCGTTGGGTTTTTTAATACTTCGGGATAACTTCACGGGGTTTCTTTTCTCTCCTACATGACTGGGACTCGAGTTAATGTTGTTTCATCTTCATTTCAGACAGCCTCATTTTATCTAAGGTTAGGACACCCCAATGATCATGTGTCATTCCATTTCCTTTTTCTAAAGGTCCAAGAGTAGAATTCAGTAACAAACAGAATGTTCATGGATCTTGGGGTCAGCTCTCGGACTTTGCTCCTCCCTCTACATTAACGCACATTTCCGTAAAAGCCTTGTGAGGTCCTATGAAACTTGATATGACTGGTGTGTCACCTTTTTCCCTGTTTGAGGAATTCAGGGCATGAGAACAAGCTTTTTCACCACTCAGCAAAAACCCCAATGCCTTCTCAAAGCAAGCCTTTCAGAATTCCTGAGATGCAAGCATGAGGCACCTCTCAATAATCTACCACAGCCCCGGCAAGCAGAACTGAAGATCAAAATGCTTCTGCCTAATTACTGACTTCTGTTGCTGAAAATCCCCTGCATCCTGACCTTCTTTACACCATATTGCCCTACAGTGCCTGCCAGAAGCTCTTCCTTAGCAATGGCACTGTTAGAAGGGTTCTGCTGTTACCTTCTTTGATGCCCAACTCCTCTGTGCCTCCAAAGAAGGAAAACTGTAAAGAACTCGTCTCCTGAGCTGTGTCGTCCTCAGGCAAAGGTCCCAAATGGTCATCTGGGGCAGAGTCCTGTGCATGCTCTTTGTCCCAGGGTATTTTCTCGGACTATTCTGGTTTGTTCTTTGAAGGTCTTTCAAAGAAGAAACCAGAATAGACGGAGGAAATACCATCTATTCCGGTTTGTTCTTTGAAAGACCTCTTTCAAATCCGCAGCAATGCTGTAGAAGTTGTCTTCAGACACTTAAAGGCAGTGTCTCACTCTCTTTCTTCTTTTTTTTGGCTTTACTGAAATGAGATTGTTCAAGGATAGCAACACAGCACACGTCCTTTTCAGACACAGCTTCCCTAAGAGCCACCTTGCTCTCAATGTCTCCCTAAGCATATCCAAGCCCATTAAGGAGTGGTTCATTATCAAGGGTAAGCAGTGGGGAAATGTCGACGGAAGGAGACCAGGACATCAGGTTGATCATCACAGGCCCAATTTTATTGATCAGCACAGCGGGTTAAATACAGTTCGTAATTAACTTCATGCATATTGCAAAAGTTGAGCTCAGGATTGTTTAGTTACATATCAGCAGTTACACCTACTTTTACATTCCTATGGTCCTACTTTTGATACTTTCTGCATAATCTTAGGAGATATTCAGGACTAATCTCTACTCCCTTTCTCCATGTTGCAGCAAGGCCACTGATTGCAAGCTGCTGACATCTCCTTTCAGCTTGCTGACTGCTGATTTCTCAGCTTGACCAGTGGCAATATGTCAGCATGGCCTTTCTCAGCTAACCAACTGTTAATAAAGCTCTCCACATTAAAGCTCTCCACAGGGAAACATCTGAGGTTGGAGTGTAAAGGCAGGAACAAGAGTCCTTTTTAATTAGCCACATCCTTAAGTGACTTTTCACTGAATACACCATTACACAGAAATCAAGGCATTTAGCCCAGACTTCTTCCTGCCAGTAGAAACATCAAGGGCTAATAGGGTTTGCTCACAGAGCTGCACATCTCAGGGTCCCTGCACTGACCGTTCTCACCTAAGGGAGTAAAGTGAAAGGGGGGAATCCTGCAGCTCTGTAATATAGGGCCTGGATTCAGTGGTCCATTGTGGGGATGTGATGAAGGCATGATGGGTATTGCTTGTAAATTTTGTGGGAACAGATGGGAATTTTGTACGAATAATGCATGATGTGTGGTAGTATGTTGATGATTGGGGATAAGGGGTGGAACCATGTTGGGCGCCAATATTTTGTCCTGGTATAGGGCAAATTTGGTAGAGAACCTCCAAAGAAGGGAACCTCCAGAAAGCAAACCCACATGGCTCCTCCCCCCAACCAGTTCGGGAAAAAATTTCTCAGAAAGAAGTGGAAAGAACATGTTTATTTAACAGGCACAGCACCCCCAGCACACAAAATGAACAATACCATATGACACCGCTCTGAGAAAGATGACAAAATCAGAAAGTCTCTTCCGGGGGTGCTTGCTCTATTAGTCCCTCCAACGCTGGGGCAGCTGCTGCAGCCAAATGGTGCAAACCCTCGGTGTTCCCAAGTCTCAGTCTGGAGCAGGTTCCAGATGGTCACAGAAAAAGGAGAGGAGAAACAGTCCAGGAAGGAATTTGGACTGTTTAGCTAGAACTAGCTAGTAAGCAGAAGCAAAAGCAAGAGCAGCGAGACAGCAAGCAAAGCAGAAAGCCAAAAGCAAAAAGCGAAAACAGCCCTATGTACTGCCCATGTCTGTGTCCCTGATAGGAGAAACCCAAACAAAACTTTCACTCTTCAGAGACAGTCTTAAAGGCACAGAACAGATGAATGGGGATACAAGCATCATAACGTCCCCCCACGACAGTCACAACCAACATACATAAAACCTTTTCCCAGATATTTCCTGGGATTTTTGACAAACTCACATCTTAGTCTTCTCAGACAAACTTTGAGCACAGTGGGAATGTCTTCAAGTTGCCATCTTTGTTTGCTTTCGGTGGAACTCCCTCAGTTCTAGAGCAGGGCCTTCTCTCAGCTTCCTGCTGGCCCCAGGCACTCCTCCCGGCCTGCTGGGCTTTGTTGGGTGGCACAGCCTGTGCCAAGGGGCGGCAAGGTGCCTGCAGGCCCCAGCTCTGGGGGAAACCGAGAACGTCCTGCCCGCATCCACCGTGCTGCCAGCTCAGCAGTGCAGCTCAGCACGGGCTGACGCTCCCCATTGCTCCTACAGGTGCAGCTGGAACCACAGCACATGTTCCTGATGCCCAGAAGGGCCTTGGAAGGGGTTTCTGTCAGGGAACAGGCTGCTGGCTAGGGTTCCTGGCAGGCCTGCTTGTTTTGGAGCTGATCTTCATCTATTGCTCTGTCCAAATTTGGACTTAGTTGAAGAGAAGTCAGTGAGGGTTTCGTTCACCTTTATCTCAAACAGCTTCTTTTGAAAGACTACTGTACATAGGAAACATTCCCAGTGAGGCTGCAGTGGAGTTGTGGCCAGTCCATGATTGTCCAAAGAACTCTGCTGAGGGTTCTGCTGCTGCCCAGAGCTTTCATTGGCCTCCTCATTGCTGGGCCTTGTCCTGGGGGGCCCGCTGGGGCTGCAGCCAGTGCTGGCTCCCACTGAGGCTGCCTGGCCAAGAGCAGCCCCAGGGGCACAGGGCAGAGGCAAAGCACGGTGGGGAGGAGAAAGAGCAGGGACGAGATTGCCCTTGAAAGGCAGAGGCGCTCTGGGGGCCGCTCCTGCCCAGGGAGCCTGCCCAGAGCCGTGCCCTGCTGGCCGGGGCCTTGAGGGGCAGCTGTGCAGCTGGGCCAAGTTGTGCCAGCAGCTCCAGCTGTGCTGGGGAGCCTTGCCAGCTCTGGGCCCTGCTGTGCAGGAGGCTCCCTGTGTGCCACTGGCAGCTGGGGCCTCAGCCGCCTCCTCTCTCCACAGGAGCGCTTCTGCAGCTTCACAAGACTGGCCAAATAACTCAGCCAGGGAGAACTGGACCTGTCATCTCTCATTCCTGTGCCAGTGTCCGTTGTCCCTGCCATGGCTGCAATACCAGTTTGTTGCTGGGGTCATGCTGTTGCCACCACCACCAAGAACAGGACCCTCTGTCTCCAGTGGGGCTGGCTCTGCTCTATAGCCAGACCTGGACGTGCAGCCCTCCAGACAGGGAAGGGTCTGAGTACAGCAACGTCTTTGGGCTTCAGCTCATGTGTCTGTGAGCTACCACCATCACAGGCTGAGCTGCTTGTCTTGGGCACAGCCGTGGGTGGGCAGGCAGTGGCCGAGCATGGGGTTCCTGAGACACCATATTTTGGCTTAGTTCTTCATTTTATTAATTAGAAACCTTTAGAAATAGGTAGGGTTTATTTTTTTCCTAATAAAGAAATCGTCAAAAATTTGCCCCCTTTTTCCATAGTTGGTAAGGATTATTCAAAGTAGTTTTAGAATTCAGAATAACTTTGAATATTTTTACACTTCTAGAATCAACTGGACTTGTCATCTTGCATCTCCGTGCCAGTGTCCATTGTCCCTTCCCCACAGCTGCATTACCAGCTTGTTGCTGGGGACATGCTGTTGCCTTCACCACCCAGAACAGGACCCTCTGTCCCCAAAGGTGCTGGCCCTGGTGTCCAGCCAGGCCAGGAGGGGCAGCCCTCCTGCCAGGGAAGGGCCTGAGTCCACCAACATCTTTGGCCTTCCGCTCATGTGTCTGGGTGCTACCACCAGCACAGGCTGAGCTGCTTGTCTGGGCACAGCCAGGGCTGGGCAGACAGCAGCTGGGCACGGGGCTCCTGAGAAAAAGCGACCCTATTTTGTCTTCATTTTACATTTTTGCATAGCAGAAATTATTCAAAATATTCAGAAACAGTTTTTGGAGAAAAAAATCCCCATATATTTCTTCCCTTTTCCCACAGGAGTTCAGGATTTTTCAAAGTAGTTATAGAATTCTGAAAAAGGTAGAACACTTTATTACTTGTAGAATAAAAAATAAAACTGAATTTAATTGGTGATCTTTACTCTAAGAAGAACTAAGTCATCACAAGGCACCCAGCATAGGCTCTTTTCCCACTGGACATTCTTACCGAGCTACAACAACCAACCTAAAACCTTTTCCCTGATATTTTCTGGGATTTCAGAGAAGCTCACCTCTCAGTCTTCAGAGGCAAACTTTGAGCACAGTGGGAATCTCCTGCTGTGCAGGACGGTCTCTGTGTGCCAGCTGCAATTGGGAGCTCAGCAACCTCCTGTTCTCAACAGGCGTCCGTCTGCAGCTTCACAGGAGCGACCAAACGCCTCAGTCTGAGACACCTGTACCAGACATTCCCCATCGCCATGCCCATGCCCGATGCCCCTGTCACAGTTGCTTTACCAACTTGTTGCTCTGCAGGTGCTGCCAGCACCCAAACAAGGTCCTCTCCCCCTGAAGGCACAGGCCCTGATCTCTGGCCCCTACTGAAGGTGGGCAGAGCTTGGCCCAGCATTTCTGTTGCAATAAAGAGATGGAGCTGTCAGCCCAGTGTCCAGGTGGCAGCAGCAGCAAAGCCCACCTGGCAGCCGCACTGGCTCAGCTCCATGCCCAGGAGCAGCCATGGATGCCCACAGTTTGGGCATGCAGGAGCCAGGCAGGGGCTGCTGTGACCAGCGGCGGGGTCCCGAGGGCTGGGGGAGCCCATGCTGAGCGTCCCTGGGCTGAGGGCACATTTCCTTCCCTGGCATCATCTGGGCCTGGACCTCCTCCAGTGGCAAGCCCAGGAAAAGAGGGAAGTCATCAAGAGCATCTTCATGGACACAGTCTGACCCACAATGTCAGCAGGTGACAAATAAGGTTTTGCTGAGCAATGGACCTGGGATACACAAACACAATAAAGGCAGTCCATTTGTACAGATGCAGGCACACTCTGGGGGTACAGCTGAGGCCATGAGGTCACAGCAGGCTCAGGGGTCACAGCAGGCTGAGGTCACAGTTGGCTCTGAGGTCACAGAGGTGCCAGACCCGGTGGTTGCACAGCAGCACAAGGAGCGAGCAGTCAGTGCTTGAGCACAACTGTTGCGGCAGCAGCAGCGGCGGTGGCAGCAGTGGTGCTGACATTGGGACAGCGGTGTCAGGACAGCGGTGGCAGCAAGAGCTGCGGGACTGGCAGAGGGCAAGGCACCATGGCCCTTGCTCTGCGCCTCTTCCTCCTGCTCCTCCTGGCCGTGGCCCTGCCTGCCAGGGCTGCCCAGGCTGCTCCGCTGCAAGCGTGGCGAGCAGGTGAGCCGGCAGCCTGGCTCCCCTTTCCCGGGACAGCGCTCCCTGCTCCCCGGGAAGCGCTGGGGATGGTTTTCCCCAGGGTATTTAGGGAGGGTTTCCTCTGGGGGAGGGAGAGAGCCCCCAGATCCCTGGGCAGCCCCAGTTTCCTCTCCAGGGATGTGTCAGAGGGCCTGCAAAGAGGGTGCCGAGTGACCAGGAGCCAGGCCAGAGCTCCCCAGGCCCCTGTGCAGTTTGGCCTTGCCCATTCACACATGGCTCCCATAGCCTTAACCAACCCCTTTGCAGTGCCCTGTTCCCAAAGGCAGAAGGGGATCCCAGCACACAAAGGAAATGGTTCAGGTCTTTGCTCCATTCTAGATTTGGATCACGCCTTGGAAGATTTGGAGGTCCAGGTGAATGACACTTTGAATGTCTTGGCGAATGCCAGAGGCAAGTTCTGAATTTCCCCTTTTTACTGGCAAAATAATCAGTGTCCATGTGGCAAGAGCTCACCCATCGGCCATTTTTGTTAACGTTAAGTCAGGGCTGAAGAGTTCTGTAAACCTTGCCCAGCTCTGTCGAGGAAGGGGACCAGGACACCATTTGGTTCATCACAGGTTCAACCCAGTCCCAGTCCTTCAGGTCCGGTCCATTTTATTGAAGAAAGTATCAAACACTTATACAGCAAATATTAAGCTTATAAATATTCTGTAAGCCAAGCAATCTATTGGTTAAACTATACGATGAACTCTTCCTCGTTCCTTAGGGGTTACATCTCTCTTTTCTCATGTCTCTTTCACTGTTTGTTACTATACTACAGCTAGTCCCAAGGACACGCTATCTACATAGGTGCAGGACTTGGAATTAGCCACGGTTTTGTACTTTTCCAATCTTTAGCCAGACAAACTCCCAACACTTCCCCTGTTTTTATTTTTAAAAAAAATTCTATGGGCTAACTGTGTCACACTCTTTGCAACACAAAAATAGGCAATTCTAACAACTAAACAGTATTCTCAGCTAGCAAGGTTTCTCTCTTACAAGGGATCTAAGCCAGGAAAACAAACCAAAAAGGCTATCACTATTTATAAAATATGCTATACGACAGATACAACAACAATTTTAAATTCTATGTGCTACAAGGCTCAAACAAAACTCAGGTGTGCTAATACAAATTACAAAAGTAAGCTAAAGGAGTAACATGTGCGCAGGTTTTATCTGCATCATTTGTCTGATAAGTTTGCTTTTTATTCTCAAACAGCAGATATACTTCAAACAGGAACGGCTTTACTCACAAATGTTTCTGATTGTCTCTTTTAACTGAAGTTCCTCTGATGTTCACAACAGCACTTTACACACAAGTCATAAAATAAACGCCTGTCATAAAAGCATAAATCTATCTAACGTTACTTAAACTTGATAGCACCTAGACTAAAAATACTTAAACTTAAAATATTTAAACTTAACAGAATTTACCAGATTTTTAAATCAACAGGACTTACATGTAAAATCTTTTAAATCTAAGAAAACTTAACTATAACAAAACCTAACTAACTTTAAATTCTACATAACTTAAACTTAATATAATTAAACTTAACAGACTTCAAACTTAACAGTATTTAACATTTAATGGCACTTAATAGATAATTTAACTTAAACTACTTAGTAACAAATAAAACTTACTATAGAAATAAAATATAGCATTTACTATAACTTACTTACAGGCCTGATTCTAAAATACTAAGTTAAAACAACTTTTTCACATGTTTACTATAGCATTTTTATACTTGAATGCATTTAAACATAAGAAATTTGTTTAAGGTATACCTGTAGAAAAATTCTTTTGAATTCAGTGCTTGCTTTTACATCTATCATATCCAAGCAAAGCTCAAAGAATACAAAAAGCACACTCATTGCATCTTACTTATAGAATCTTTTTAACACATTTTTAACATTTTTAAATTTTTCAAAGTACTATTTCAGAGTTTGATGTTCCACCGATTAAAGTCTATGCTTCTGATGTTTAAAGTCTCTGTTAATACAGGTGATTTTAAGACAGCATAACGAATGCTGAGCCAATTTGGCCGAAAATTGACTCCCACATTCACTACGCTGATTTGTCTTTCACAGTTTCTGCTAGTAAGAACAAAAAGGTTTTTCTAACTTGGGTGAGAAACGTCTTTTGATAGCAGTAGTCTTTGGTGTCGCTTGTTTATTTTCACTGGTTTCTTAATTGCAGTAGGAATCTTTTCTTTTGTTGACAGGAATCACATTTATTATGCTGTAAGTTCTCACACTGAAGCTTTTGCTGGCTGCAGGGCGGAGGGAGAAGCGCTCCCGCTGTAAAAGCGCTCTGGTACCGTGGCGCCTGTGTCGGAGGGGGCAACCCCCCCGCGGCGGCTCCGGTCGCTCCCCCCGCTGCGGCTCCGCTACCGCCGCTGCGCCCATGCCGAGTTCGGAGCGGCAAAGCCCCGCAGGCATCCCGAGCTGCGGCTGCTGCTTTGCATTCAGAGACATACTGAAACAGTGTATTGCGCAACACCTGCCATGGCTTGCTCAGTTTCTTTGCTGCCGTACCATCTTCTAACACTGCTTTCCACAGTGTATCCCCAAATTTTCTCCGTTCTGAGAGTTCATAGACCATATGTGGGTTAAGGAAAATTTCTTCAGCGTATCCGTAGGCTAATAACAAATCTATCCCTTTTACCCCTTGCCTTTCTAGATAAGCGGCGAATAACTTATGTGCTGCTTGCCTTTTCATACCTATTTCGTGAGTGCTCTTTGTAGCTTTCCAGACTCCGGCAGACATGTATGGCTCAGGTCACCAATGTGAACCCCGAGGGTGCTTCCAGATTCCGGCACTGTCCTGGCTGCTCAGGACTCAGCTCCAACTTCCTCGACCGTGGCGTGCTCTCTCCCTTTTACTTTTATTTTGAGATAAGGGGTTCAACGTTCAAGGTCACCATTTGTCGTAGGAAGGAGAGCAGGACACCAGCTGGTTCATCACAAGTCCTTCAGGTCCAGTCCAGTTTACTGAAGAAAACATCAAACACTTATACAGCAAATAATAAGCTTATGAATATTCTGTAAGCCAAGCAATCTATTGGTTAAACTATACCATGAACTCTTCCTCATTCCTTAGGGGTTACATCTCTCTTTTCTCATGTATTTTTCACTGTTTGTTATCCTACTACAGCTAGGCCCAAGGATACGCTATCTAGCAGGTGCAGGACTTGGAATTAGCCACAGTTTTGTAGTTTTCCAGTCTTTAGCCAGCCAAACTCTGAACAGCTGATTCTGTGACTGTCTGGAATCACCCTTGGAGCAGTTGCAGGATGAGCCCTGGGCCTCCTCTTCAGAAGCTCCAGCAGCCCAGGTCCCTCAGCTTCTCCTGCCAGCCCCAAAGCCCATCCTGTCAGTCCTGCTGAGCCTCTGCAGCTCCTCCTCACTGCCCAGAACAGGGAGCCCCAGAGCCAGACACAGCAGCCCAGATGTGCCCCCCTGGCTTGGTGTGCCTCTGGCAAGGGAGCAGCACCAGGCACTGCAGGAGCGTTCAGAAAACTCCTGCAGCACTTGTAGGATGATCCTGCTGCCCAAGGGACGTTCCCATGGGGCCAAGTCAGGAACTGCAATGGGGAGTGGGGCCAGAGAGGAAAGGGCAAACAGGGATCGGCTTTGCAGGGGAGGGGACAGCAATGGGCAATAGGAAGGAATAGCAAAGGTGAAGCCAAGGAAATGCTCAGGGCAGTTTGGGGGTGGCTGCCAGGCAGCCCTGGCTCTGAGCTACAGCGTCTGCAGTGGGACAGGAAACTCCCAGCTGATGGGAACAAACTTTCTGGCTGAATGCAGAGGCCACGACAAAGCTGAGTGGTTTCCCTGGTGTCCCCCAGCCCTTGCTGGCCCCAGGGGCTAATGGCATTTGTGCTCCCTCAGGTTCGTGTCCCCACAACAACAGCATGGGGGTGCTCCCCCTGCTCTGTGCAATGCAAACAGGGGCTCCTGAGCCAGTGCTGCCGTGTCTGTGCCTGCAAGGATGGGGCACCTGTGTGAGCTGGGGGAGAGGACAGGATTGCAGAGGGGGGATGTTGTTGGCAGCTCCATGAGGACGCTCTGGGACGCTGCCCTGGGCTGTGCAGCGCACTGGGAATGGATCAGCCCCTGCTCTGCTGCTCCTTCCCGTCTGCCCCAGGGCCCTTGCAGAGCCCCAGCCATGCTGTTTGCCCCCAGCCTGCCCACAGCCAGCCTGGGGCTGCTCACGGGTGTTTCTGTGCTCAGCATTGGCATGGGTGTGTTCTTGAGAGAGCCTGGGCAAGGAGCCTGGAGCCCCCAGGCCCTGGCCTGAGGCGTCAGCGCTGCCCCAGCAGTGCCCATGGCCTGTCCCTGCTGCAGCCCCGGCACTGCCACCCCCAGGGCTGTGCCCGGCCCCAAGAGCACTCAGGCCCTGCAGCAACACCAGGGCCACCAGGGCAGCGGGGCAGGGCCACGGCAGCAGCACTGGCAACACCAAGTGCTGCTGCTGCTGGGCACAGCTGCTGGGCCAGCACTGATCTGCCCCAGCCTGTCACACAGACATTGCTGCTGCAGCTCCAGAGAAGGCAACATAACGGGATCTCCCATGAAAACTCTACTGGGAGATCCTTTATCTCCTTTAAAGCCACCAAGAGACCAGCTCCTCATTGACACAGTCTGAGGCCACAGTGAATTTTGGAGAAGTAAAATAAGAAATTGCAGAAAAAAATGGCCTTTGTTTAGGGAGAATATTAAGAAATGAAAACAGAACAAAAAAAAAAAAAAACAATCCAACAACAAGTATCAAACATTACTTTTATTTCAAGACATATGCAGATATTGGCAACCAGTTTAATGTTTCCTAAATGGTCCACTCATCAGTGTCCAAACTGCAGCCTTGAGCTCCTGGTTTCTCAGGCTGTAGATGAGGGGGTTCAGGGCTGGAGGCACCACTGAGTACAGAACTGACACGGCCAGATCCAGGGATGGGGAGGAGATGGAGGGGGGCTTCAGGTAGGCAAATGCTGCAGTGCTGAGGAACAGAGAGACCACGGCCAGGTGAGGGAGGCAGGTGGAAAAGGCTTTGTGCCGTCCCTGCTCAGAGGGGATCCTCAGCACAGCCCTGAAGATCTGCACATAGGAGAAAACCATGAACACAAAACAGCCAAATGCTGAACAGGTACTAACTGCACTGAGTCCCAGCTTTTGGAGGGTGCTGGTGTGTGAGCAGGAGAGCTTGGGGATTGGGGGCACATCACAGAAGAACTGGCCCAGGGCATTGCCATGGCACAGGGGCAGGGAAAATGTATTGGCTGTGTGCAGCAGAGCATTGAGAAAGGCACTGGCCCAGGCAGCTGCTGCCATGTGGGCACAAGCTCTGCTGCCCAGGAGGGTCCCATAGTGCAGGGGTTTGCAGATGGACACATAGCGGTCGTAGCACATAATGGTCAGGAGGAAATACTCTGCTGAGATGAAAATGAGAAAGAAAAAGAGCTGAGCAGCACATCCTTTGTAGGAGATGTCCCTGGTGTCCCAGAGGGAATTGTGCATGGCTTTGGGGACAGTGGTGCAGATGGAGCCCAGGTCACTGAGGGCCAGGTTGAGCAGGAAGAAGAACATGGGCGTGTGCAGGTGGTGGCTGCAGGCTATGGTGCTGATGATGAGGCCGTTGCCCAGGAGGGCAGCCAGGGAGATGCCCAGCAAGAGGCAGAAGTGCAGGAGCTGCAGCTGCCGCGTGTCTGCCAATGCCAGCAGAAGGAAATGCCTGATGGAGCTGCTGTTGGACATTTCTTGATTCTGGACTTTTTGAGCTGTTCAAAGACAACATTGATAATTTGGACAAAATACTTTCAGTCAATGCTATGCTATTTTCTTACACAACCACTAAAACTTGCTTCTCTTTCCCTGGGGAAATTTAATTTACCTTTTTTTTTTTCAGTGTAGCTTTGGGCTCCAAAGTAACTGTGTGTTTTTTAGAAGGGACAGAAGTCCTGTTCTTAGCATTGCTCTCAGGCTGAACACTGAGGAGCCCAGCGGGAAAACAGGGCTCCCTGTGCTCCAGTGCACTCAAACCTGCTGGGCCAACACAGGTGCTCTTTGCTCATTTCCCCTCGCTCTAGTACAGGATGTACCAATTTAAAACTGCACTTAAAAA